>NC_056741.1:247395235-247480035 GCF_019279795.1 Protopterus annectens | reverse complement strand
ACTGTCCATGGCACATTGGGACAGCAGGCAACCCTGGTGACCATGCCCATGTCGCTACTGGGGTTTCCACCTTTTCCATTTTCCGATCTGGGATATTTCCGGGACTCACATCTGACTTTACAGGCCGACACATACAAACGGTCACTATATAGCATAGAAATTCACTTGTTTGCCTAAATAATATGCTTATTATTGTGGCAATTTGCTTGCTTATTCTGTTTATTGTGTCATTTAGGTATTTCTGTTACAGAAATAACCAATTCATGCTACCATTACATTAAATACGGGATATCATTTTGTCCTACAATCGTAGCACATCAGCCATTTCTAATACGTTTTTTCGGGACACAACTGTCCATGGAGAGACTGCCCCAACCGAAGTGGGACAGGTGGTGACCTTAGTCGCTGCTCCTATGTCGGTGCGGCATGCTGACATGCGGCTGTACACCTTCTCTGAGTGTAAACACTGACAGTGCATTGCGGGACGAACGCGGTCTTATGCGTATCCTTTGCTCCTTGGACGGGTACACTTATGCCTTCGTGGCTTCTATTTGCTTCTCCGTTAATTTGGGACGGGGACTTTGTTGCATACTGTACGTGCGTTTCATTCTGCACAGGACCTGGCTGCTGCCATTACTATTGTGGGCGGACCGTGGCTGTCAGCACATTAAGTTGCTCACCTCATGCCGGCTTAGACACGCCTCCAGATGCATCCTACCTGGGCTCGCTCATGTACACCACGCACGTGTCTGTGATTCCGGTGCACTCTCATTAATATGTATATGGTGCTACTGCGCCGGATATTCCATGCACCGCCGGCGCAGGCCTTACGCCGGCCTTGCGCTGAGCTTCATGAATCCCGGGGAGAGTATTATTTCAGGAACAAAAAAGTAAACATATGCTTTTCATCAACTTCATAAATAACATAAATAGAATACACAGTTCTTAGAAACAGCACTTCTCGGATGTAGCAGTCAAAACTTTGAGTGCAGACACTTTCATAATTCGAAAACAACACCTGGAAACCAAGGTAATCACAAATATTCTTAAAACCTGGTCGTCAAATTACCAAAGGTACTTGGAAAGAAAAAAGAACTACAAAAATTGGATGCTTTCATTCTCTTTTTTTTATCAACTTGGAACTTCTTCAGAAACAAGGGCATTCCACAAAACACCCCTTATTTAAACGACAAAATTTCCCTCCAAAACTACCTAATCTTCAATAGGATTCAACATTTAAAATGTGTCTCTGTTACATCACTTGCAGAAATAAAAAAACACTGTCTTAATTTTTTGCCATAGTAATATATACCATATTTACAATGTCTTAACTATTTAAACACAAAAGAAAATTTTTTGACGTAAACCCTAAAACTGCTTTCTTAATTCAGTTTACCACTGTTTGGCACACTGTCATATTATTTTCCTAGACAAACAGTTTATTGCATACCGACAGAAAGCACAGTTCACTCAAGTTCTTCCAGATTTCAGTAGCAACTGTCATACTGGTAATTCACTTTCTTCACACATGAGAACAGTTTTTCAAACATACCTTCCACTTAACTGGGTTCCCTTCCATTCCCTGCAGACACTTTCTAACCTTTTCCTTCAGGAATTTATAACTTCCTAGCAGAACTAATCATTTTGTACCCTAGCTGTGGCTATCACTGCCTGGGATCCATGGAGCCCTCCTTACATGCCTGGAGAAAACATTTATATTTTCCCCTCACAGACCTGCCCTCTCTTAAAGCAGAATCTCTCTCTCTCTCTCTCTCTATATATATATATATATATATATATATATATATATATATATATATATATATATATATCTAGTGAAACCTGTATTATCGTTTACTTGAATGGTCAAAAAATAAGGAAGGAAACTGTTTTGATGATTGTTCAAAATATCAAACTTTCGGAAAGCTAGAATCAACATTCGACATTTCCTGAAATGTTCATCTTCCGTAACAAAAAAAAAAAAAACTGATCAATTATCACACGTTTTTACATGTTTTGCAGGGGGGTAAGCCCCTCTGCACTCCCTACACCCCCTGCTAATTATATATTCTAACTCTGAGATCAAACTACAGTGGGGAAAATGGTAATTTTCCCGATCTCCACCATTGTGCAATCCAGTTGCGAACAGTGACGCTCAAAACCACAAACACAAGCTATATGTCGATGTTTCAAAGGCAGCGGGATGTCCACTCACAATTTTAAACTTTTGCACCTTTACCCTCTACATAATGATCATGGGTAAGGTAAGTTTCAAACATTTGATAGTAAACCTATATATGTGTGTGTGTGTGTGTGTGTGTGTGTGTGTGTGTGTGTGTGTGTCTGTATATATATATATATATATATATATATATATATATATATATATATATATATATATATATATATATATATATATATATATATACGGGTCTAAATTGCAACATCGAACACTTAAAACAGCGAACAATGTTACACTGACACATATTCAGCGAAAGCTGAAAATGTCGAATCCGCAGAACAGCGATTTCTTTCCTAGATAAAGAAATCGCTGTTCCAACCTCTGCAAAAAAAAAACATTACGCACTTCCAAACACATATACACATACCCAGTCCTAACTATACCCCCCAAAAACCAGTAAACAACTAAATACACATATGCACATAACCCAACCATACATTTAATGAAAAAAAAAAGCAGTAAACATTTTAAACCATATGCACTTACCTTAACCTGCACCCTAATCCTAAGGTCAGTAACTCTCGCACATTTACATAAACAGCTCCAAACACATACACACTTACCTTAGCCCTAATTCTACCCCCCCCAAAACAAAAGTAAACAACTGAAAACACATACACACGTGACTCAACCATACATCTAACACAAAATATAAAACAGTAAACACTTTCATATATATGCAATTACCTTAACCCTCGCCCTAACCCTAAGGCCAGTAACTGTTGCACAATCACGCTCGGGAGCTATACCTGACAAGGGACCACACTACACTTCAGAACATGGCAAAACAATGAAGCGGTCAAGTGACTTCTTTCCCAGGGAAAGAATTCACTGAACTGCCGCTTTGCTGTTTTGCCTGTTCGCTCTACATGTGTCGACAAAAATACATTCGACATAATGCATTTTCGCTGTACTCATAAGAACCCTATATATATATATATATATATATATATATATATATATATATATGTGTGTGTGTGTGTGTGTGTGTGTGTGTGTGTGTGTGTGTGTGTGTGTAGATATATAGATATATATAAATATGCACATATATATATATATATATATATATATATATATATATATATATATATATATATATGCCTAGGGCCAGCCTTAGACCAATTGGTTAGTACCCCATTCCTTCAGAGTACCCACACCCATGATTGGCTGCAGCAATGCAGTTGTAAGTAGCAGTTGCTACAGCACCTGGTAAATAAAGTGATGAAAGCTACTTGATTTCATGGATTTTTGCTCGGTTCCATTGATGATCTACACAACAATGCATGTAGCCCTAATGGCACTGTGAGGTTCTGTGATTCATAGGCTGGTTTGTAATTGGTGAAAAGAAGTAGAGAACCTGCTTGTTTTGAAACTTTGTAGGATAGAGGGATAATGGCCACAACAGCATCAGGAGTCTGCAGTTGTTAATACTAATAAGGTCCGTAGAGGGTCTGTAAGGGAATGCAGTAGTCAGGATGTAGCTCACACAGAGCCTAGCAGGTAAGTCTTGTTTTTATACCCTGTCAGGCAGCCAGATTTGCATAAATCTCAAGTGTACCTGATTATTAGATTAGATTAGATTAGTACTAAGCTAACTGCCCTTGTGAGCCATTTTAAGCCTAGCCAGTTATCCCTTGTGAGACTCAAACCCTGCACCTTGTGTTTGCAAGGCAACCACCTTAACCATTAGGCCACCCTCCCAACCTAATTTTCATCCTTACAAAAGTCCATATTCCTCACTATACCTTTCAACTGTCCCTGATTTTGGCTCAGAATCTTCCCTATTCCTCCTAATCCCTCCTAAATGTGGCAATTTTCACAGAAATTGTGGTGCAATTTTTTTCCCTTAATAAATGTCAGCAATCATAGTAGATATAGACGTCTTTTACTTCTAAAAATGCATGCTAATTCACACTCTCGTATTCTGTCAACTTTTCAAGTTATTACTACTATTTAAAAGTGTCCCTAATTCTCCTTGATTGTTTCTGGATTTTGTCCCTGATTTCAGAGCTAAAAGGCTGAGGAATATGTTCCTCACAGTTCCACACTGAATAAAAAGGGCTGTCACTCATTCTATGTTAGGATTTTGTTTTATAATTGATATCCATGTTAAATAATACCAAATCATATTAATTCCTCAAAAGAATGTTTTTTAGTATAAAATAACACATTTTAACTATTTTATGAGATCTCTAGTTGAAGTTGATTGTAATTTGTTACTAAATCTCCCACTTTTCCCCTATTTGTCCACATTGTAAGAAGTAGTGTTGTACATTTTGGAGATGGAAGGTTGAAAACTATGATATTATGGGCAGTGGACTTTGCAGGACTAATATGATTTCGATGAATCAAGCTGATGTGGCTGTTGATTGTGTATTTTAAATAGAGATAATGTAAATCACTGTGCCATTTTATTTATATATGTATTTATTTATCGGTTTCATTTCTCTAAGTCTTTTTGGTTTCTAATACCATGATGGGAATGGACCCCATTCCTAAGTCAAAGTATGATTAAAGTTCATGAAATTAGTATTGTTTCAATCCTTGATGTTAGCCAAGAGTGCTCTTTACAGCACCTGCAATGTGCCCAGAAGTGACTCCTTCTACAATTCATATGGAGTTACATGTAAATACGACTGTAACTTATTGTTTATGAGACCCATTGCTGCTGCTACTATTGGAACTGTGTGGGTATCCTTCTTCCACATTGTCCTTATTTCTGCCTGCAAATACTGGCATTTTATGACTTTGTGCCTCTCTGTACTTAAGACACTATAATAACTGGGTGAAACAATTTGAATAATCAATGCTACTTTTGTCTTCTTTTCATAGACTACTATATTTGGTTTTCTAGCATCTATTTTTTCAACTGCAGGTAATAGGTGATCCCATGTGATATAAATTTCATCATTCTCTATAATGCTTTGTGGCTCATGTGTCCAGTGCTTCTCAGCTACTTCAACATCATAATGTTTGCATAATCCCCAATCAGACCTCTGAACCTCTCAGTGCAAGAAATCTGGACAAAGGCAGACATAATGGAGGGACAAAAGCCCAAAAAATAGAGACAGATTTTAAATATTGCTCTTATAACCTTATGACAGATTTTGCATTATTATATATTTTCTGAAGGATATGACATCTGAAACTCAAATTCCCGTCATTTTTTAGTATTATTTAGTGACTTCAATCCTCAATGATATGCCAGAAAATCACACATTTTATGAGGAACAGACCAAAAAACAAGAGGGAAAAACCTAGACATTCTTCAAAAATCTGGACAGTTGATAGGTGTGACCCCAGTGCAATGTCTTGCCACATAATTATGACTTGCAGTATACAGGCCCTCTGACATTAGTGTATCACGTCTAGCAACAAGCTGTGTGACTGTTTCCAATTTTGTTTTATAAAACCTGCATTTGTCTGTTTCCCCCACATGTTCAATGGACTTTGTAAGACAACATGTATGCAGTCCACTATCCAAGGCCACCAATATTAACCTTTCGTCTTTTGGTTTAAATTCACCAATTCAGCTCTCCTTAATCATTCTTGTGTCAGATACTTTCTGATCCTTCACCTTATATTCTTTCTTTTGTTTTTTGGTATATTCAGTTGCTGCCTGATTTTTGTCTACTTCTGGTTTGATTTCCATTCCCACATGACAATGAAATGCTTCTGCTGAACTAAGCAGGGAAATCATCTTAGACTTGTTCTCTTCATGTTTTAAAACATTCACTATGTCTGGATCTTATTAGGTCAGCAGATATATGTGCAGTCCTAAGATTGTAGATTTTCTATACATGCAATCAATTTCTAGGAGAACTATACCGCCTTCAGAACAAGGAATATATAGAATCTTGTTATACACTGATTTTTATAAATCATTTGATAAGTGTAAAGCATTTTTTGTTTTCCTGTCCACCTACTCCAATACCTTTTAGGGCCAGTCGATCACCACAAAACTGTAAGTTAGAATATGAAGAGCAAACGGGTTTATAGCTTGGGCTTTGTTCCCGGATGTCAGAGGTGTTTTCAGTATTAATTTTAGTTTTCTAAAATATTCCTTACTAAGTTTTGTTCGCATTTGTTCATGTTTTGTTGTTGATCCTTTGTTAATTTGCAAACATTTATACACTCCCTCCTACTCAAGTTCCTTTATATCACATTCCTGTTCCAGACTGATATTTTCTTGGTTCTTCAGGTTTCCTTTTTTAAAGGTTGTTTTTGCACATTTATCAAGACCAAACAACATTCTGATATCATCTGAGACAGTTTTGACCACTTGCATTTGTGCTTTCAATTCCTTGTTTAATGAACTATACAATTTTAAATCATCCACAAAAAGAAGACGAGAAGTAGTTACACTTTGCTGTTTTCTGGGAGCCAAATTGTAACCATGACCGAGGCTGTTAAGTTGACAGCGTAATGGGTTAAGGGCAAGACAAAACAGCAGCTGTGACAGAGTCACACTGGGATATCCACCTTTGAATTTTTATCCCTAGGAAAATAACATGTTCTTTATCATGGCTAGGTTGCAGAGTGGTTTGCCACTGTTTCATGGTCACTGTAATGTGTAATTGATTAATGTAGGGTGTATCTTATACATGTGTAAGCACTCCTTTATCCATGAATGTGAGATGCTGTCAAATTTTTTTTTGTAGTCTATACATGGCATACTTAGATTCTTCCCCTTTTTACAGTTCTCCATTATGACTTTATCAACAAATGATCCTTTGTTTCACCTTTCTTTTATTACCGTTTTGTTCTATTGCCATGAGTTAGTTTTCTTCTAAATGACTATAAACTCTGGCAGCATCAATTCCAGTGTATAGCTTACATATCGTGGAAAGGCAAATTATTGGTTTATAGTTTTAGCATAGCTTGCAGGTTCACTCTTAAGGAGGAATATAGTTTTTCCTATTGTTAACCATGTTGGTGTCTGTTCGGGATGCACATATAAATAGTTCTTACCCAGGGAAAAATCTTCATGTAAAGATGTTGATACTTCTGTCCAGAAGTTAGGCACTGCATCTGAGCCCAGGGTTGACTAATTAGGAGCTTTTCTTAATTCTGTTTCAATTACTCTGGCTGTTTCTTGTTCTTCTTCTATCCATTCAGCATCTTTGTTATTTTTCACAGTGTATTCAAAGATATTTTTTAATCTATTTTGTCTTTTTTAGTGGTATTTCTATTCCTTTTGTTTTGTTTCCCAATTCTGTATAAAACATTTTTGGGTCATAATTTTCCTTTATATTTATCTATGTATCTTCTATTTTTTTCTGCCTGTGCTGATAGATTTAGTTTATTATTTGCAATAGTGTACAATAGATCCTGGTCTCTTCTGATACTGCATTTTGCTTTTATCACGTGTATCTTTTTAAGTATTATTGTTGATCTGGTCCCTCTTCTGTACTCCTCTAACAGTGACACTTCTTGTCTTAATTGCTTTATATTTTCCTCCATTTAGTACTTCCATGATGGCATTTGATTTCTTTCCTTTTTCTCCCATACTGCCCTCTGTTTTTGTGGTAAGACTTTATCTGTTAATAATTTAGCTGCACAGTAATATATTCCATTTGCTTCAGTTATATCACACAAATTTATTTTAATAATCTTGATTACTGTCATTTGTTTTATCAAACATCTAACATTTTGAGTCTTATTGGCTTTTTGTAATCTATTTATTTAGGTTCATAGGTTCATAGGTAAGTACTAGGCTATTGGCCCTAGTGCCTATACAAGCCTAGCCAAAAAGGTACCCTGGCTTTCGTCACCCAATAAAATTATTTTCCTGTGCCCCTGTCAAGCAGAACCACAGAAGTGATCCCAGGGTGAATCTCCTATTACCCATCCAATCATCAAGATTTTTCTTGAAGAGTACTAATGAGGAGCTCTGTTTGACATAGATAGGTAGTCTGTTCCAGAGTATGGGAAGTCTCTGGGACAGGAATCTATCCCTCCAGCATGTTCTGTTTATTGTGGTGACAAAGTTTAGGTCCCTAGAGCATGTAGCTCAGAGGGATTGGGATTTCTTTAAGTGGAGCAATTTCATTTATCTTAATATGTCCACCCATCTATATTACATCAATAAACTTTTCCCTTACATCATTTTCTTCTCAACAAAAGGCACATTCTTTGTTCTCCATTTCCTGTGGGCATTCTACAGAAAGATCCAGAGGATCTTCCTGTGACATATCCTTTTCAACTGCATCCTGCACCATCCATTGCTCTTTCATATAGGAAATCACTGGCCTATCACTCCACAACACTGACTGACAGAGTTGCCACTGTTTCCTGCTCCCTCCTTTGCTGTGTAACTCCTACTGAATCTTTGTATTGATTTCCTACTGAAGACTGAAGAGTATCTTCATGTGGCAAGTGATCAGATGCTTCATGTTCCACCTGATTCTCCTTAATTTTGGTGCTCATTGTTCCATCATGCTGTGACGTTACCAGAGTTGGTTTTTCAACACTGAACCCTTCACTTCATAGGTATTCCAGAACTTTGGCTTCTATTTGTTTAACTTCTACTTTACTAATCGTCTCTTCTATGTCCCCCCTTTGTGATATTATTATTTTTTTTGTATTGCAACATTTCCATATCTGGATGCCTTTGCCTGTCTTTAAATATCTTTGCAGATGAAGTATCAGAGATGTACATAAAGTCTCTGTATTGCTGGGTATGGTGGCTGAATATGGATACAGTGGCGGGGTACACAAAGTCTCCATAATTGGTAGATATGGGACTGTCTATGGATGAAATGATGCTGTTGTTTAGCTTTGTAGGACTAATGTGTATTTGTGTGAAGTAAGCTGAAGTGCTTTAATGTGGTTGGCTACAGTATGTTTGTATAAAACAAAAGATGAAACAAATTATATCAGTAAGTTTTATTTATTTTTTTACTATCAGCTGTCTGATGTGTACAGTCAACAACATGGCTATAACTGCTCGGTATGGAGCTGTCTGTGGATAAAAATGACTAATCATGCTGTCGTTTGCTTAAGATAAATAAACATTAATCTGGCTTTGCAGGTCTGGTTTGTGAAAGCAAGTTGAAATGTGTTCACTGCGGAATTTATTTTTTTAATCACAAGAAGATATCCAAGGTGCATGTACACAGTCAACACTGTGGCTGTGATTGATTGGTACAGAGACAATATGTGCATAAAATGACTTAGCGCTGTTATTTTGTCAGTTATTATAGTCGCTGGAGATGTTGGATCTGAGTGTATTCAAGAAGTCTAATACTGTTTTAATAGCTTTTGTGACAAAATATAAGCTAACAAATCAATTTATTATTTTGTTTTAGTGTACAGTTATAGCATCTATTCCAAATACCTAATTTGAAATAATTGTAAATTCAGAATGCCATTATGTGGGGGGTTGGCATAATGGATGGCGGATTAGCAGGGGGATCCTACCAAAACTGTCCAAATTGGGCTGCACTATTGTAAAGGCAGCCCTATGTGCATTTGTGTGTGTGTGTGTGTGTGTGTGTGTGTGTGTGTGTGTGTGTGTGTGTGTGTGTGTGTGTGTGTGTGTGTGTGTGTGTGTGTGTGTGTGTGCTTAGTCTGCATCTTGATTGCATTATTAATATCAATGTTAGTAGGATCCAAAATGCAGTGACTATACATGGGGTACAGTGACACAATCTTTTTGGTAGTAAGGTCACTGATTCTGTACACTTGATCTATAGCGTGACACAAATGTATTGGTAGCAAAGTCACTGAGTCTTGTATACATGAGGTATGGTAGCTAGGTCACCGAATCTTGCATACATGAGGTATACTGTGACACAAATTTATTAGTACCAAGGTCACTGAGTCTTGCATACATGAGGTATACTGTGACACAAACTTATTAGTACCATAGTCACTGACTTTTGTAGACATGTGGTATACTGTGACATAAACTTATTAGTACCAAGGTCACTAACTCTTGTACACATGCGATATACTGTGACACAAACGTATTAGTACCAAGGTCACTGACTCTTGTACACATGCGGTGTACTGTGGCACAAACTTATCAGTACCAAGGTCACTGAATTTTGTACACATGCGATATACTGTGACACAGACTTATTAGTACCAAGGTCATTGACTCTTGCACACATGAGGTATACTGTGACACAAACTTATTAGTACCAAGGTCATTGACTCTTGTACACATGCGGTATCCTGCGACACAAACTTATTAGTACCAAGGTCACTGACTCTTGTACACATGAGGTATACTGTGACGCAAATTTATTAGTACCAAGGTCACTGACTTGCACAGCAATATGTGTACATGCTGCTTATTAGAAAATCTCAGGTGTAAGAATAGGTTCTGTGTTGTGCTTGAAGGCAATTGATGTGGACTGAGCCCAGACATCTAGTATTTACAGTCACAGCCAAAGCAGTGTTATATTGGCTTCTAACACACCATGCAGAAACTCAGTGAGAATAAACTATTTTGTGATGCTACTTCCCCAGATACATTCAATGCCAGGATTCTTAAAGTGAAAAAGTTTCTCATATGATGCACTGGAAAGGGAAGCACATAACTTAATGATTTAATACACAAAGAAGGTGATACTAATGATCACTTACATCTTTTCTCTGGTGCTTCTTCACTAAAAGAATATGCATGTCGCTGTAATGGCTGATTAATCAGACTGCTTTATTTAAATATCACAAGCAATCTCCGTGGTATCCCCGAAGTCTCAAAATAACCCACTAAACAAGTGTAGTGGGTCCAAAAACAAAACATTGTAAGAAACTTCTCTGTGTGGAAGATTTTCAGTCCATATATTTCTAGTTAATCACTGTATATTAATCAGATCAGACAAAATTAGTAGAAGTAATGAACTTAAACTCGTCTTAAGTAAAAAAAAATATATATATATATATATATATATATATATATATATATATATATATATATATAAAATTGTACAGAATTACTAAGTATTCAAAGGTAATCCAAGCAAGGAAGGGAGTCTGTTTCCAGTCGAAAATCCTTTATTAAGTACACAGACAAGCGATCCAAGTAAAACAAAAATAGAGTAATAGTCTCCTCACAAGCTTTCTAAATATATATATATATATATACATATATATATATATATATATATATATATATATATATATATATATATATATATATATGTATATATATATATATATATATATATATATATATACTTTTTATCAGGCAAGGGTGCTGTAAAACAAAGTGTTATTGGTACACATGTTAAATTCACATCCCTTCCCCCATCAGTGTGACATTCCAGCTGGTCCTGCCCTGCTTAGTAGCTGTCATAATAATATAACCCTTATGTACTTTAAATAAAATTTATAATGATGTGGTACCTCTTATTTAACCAGATTATTAAGTAGAATATTAAGTCTGTGATTTTATCCAAGACAATATATTACGTGACTGGAAATATATCAACCTTAGTCCATTTGGCAATCAGAAAATATATATAAATATATACATATACTTTGCATGTAAAAAATCAATTGTAAAAATCACTGATGGGGAAGGGATGTGAATTTAACATGTGTACCAATAACACTTTGTTTTACAGCACAATAAACCACTCCCTTGCCTGATAAAAAGTATATATATATATTTAGAAACTTGTGAGGAAATTATTACTCTATTTTTGTTACTTGGATCACTTGTCTTGTGTACTTAATAAAGGATTTTTGACTGGAAACAGACTGCCTGCCTTGCTTGGATTACTTTCGAATACTTAGTAATTCTGTACACTTATATATATCTTATATATATATATATATATATATATATATATATATATATATATATATATATACATTTGAAAAATAAAAATAAGAAAACTGTTGCTACTTCATTAGTACATTGCCCTATAAAAATAGCACAACTAAATAATACAATCAAAGTCAGGTAGGTACAATGGCAAATATCAGTCACTTGCATAAAAATCCAAGACAAACAGAGTATCCCAAGATGTACAGTCGTATTTAAAGCGTTACTATCACCCTCAGCTGCCCTCCGGCACAACGATAGTACGATCCACCAGCTGCTTTCACTTCACTATGAATAAGACATTGAAGCACACTTTTTGCATGTTTAAAGTGTTACTTTCAACATCTACTGCCCTTCGGCGCAATGATGATACAATCCACCAGCAGTTTTCACTTCACTATAGATAAATCAAAATAGCACTTGTTCTGCATTCCTTAGAAATTTTATTTAAGTAAAAGTTGGCTAGCGCTTTCACCCGTACACTTCCTCAGGCCATTACAACATATATTCAGAATTAAAACATTTATATACTATTTCCTATCATTAACACTGAGGTCACTTCCTGCTATTACGCTAATTAAAATACAAACAATATCTAATAACATGGAAAAAACTTAATATAATAATTGATTCCATGCATAATAGACAAATAAATATTTTTTAAATTTCCACATATGTACATAAGTAATTCGTAGTATGTACATATATAAAATTCATATATTCAAACTCAAAACATTTATATACTATTTCCTAGCATTTAGCATTAAGATCACATTGTATTATTTCACTAGTTAGAGTACAACTAGTAACTAGTAGCGTAATCTTAATAAAATAGTTAAATCCATGCGTAGTAAATAAATAAATTTTTAAAATACTCATATACATAAATGTCTTGTGGTATGTATCTTATATGTATATATATTCATAAAATAAAGACATATTTAATTAGATTCTTATTAAATACATATATATTACAAAGCATACAACTTACTAGTATAAAATAATATAAAACATTTCTAAAATTTTGTTCTCTCATAAGGACATATCTATCAAATGTAATACAAATCATATTAGACCACGCTAAATGTGTATAAGTCATATTGATGTGGATACCAGATGCTTGAAAAAGTATGTGTACTGAAAATAATATACACAAAATATATATACAAAAATTGTATACATCACTTCTCTGTACTGATAACTATCTCTATGCAAGCAACTTAGACCATCCAATTATCTATTGATATCTAACTTACTAGCCTTTAACGCAGGTTTGATAGGGATCCTATCATTAAACCCGGTGCATGGTCAGCTCTTAGTTTGATAATCCATTTAATTTCATTTTCCTCAGTTTTATTTGTTATATCACCACGTCTAATAGTTGTAAAATTATTTTGTATAACCATGAACTTGGATCCATGATCTATAGATGTATCTAAGACATGTTTCGAGAGCGCATTATTGTGTGATTTTATCTGAATATTATATAGGTGCTCTCTAATTCGGTCCCTAAGTCATCTATCCATTTTGAACCAAGTCAATGCATTAACAAAACCAAGTAACTCGAAAATATCCACCAGCACAGGACCCGGAGACCGCCAAGAATAACAGCAACTCTTCAAAACAAAAGTTTAATGAATGAAACAGAGAGACCCCTAAGAAGAAGGGTATACGAGCATCTTTATGACATCTCAAAGAAGAAGGAAACAAATACTTTTTTTAAGCACTCCCAGACATGCAAAGAAATGGTATTAAGGTTCATGGTTTTAGAGCAGGTTATACCTGAATTAAGAGGGTGAGTTGGGAAACATTGCTTGAATACCGTGAACTTTATTGGCAGTTGAAACTCAATGCTACTAGGTTTCCAGGTCTGAATGACAATATCAATATTGCCCCAGTGTTAAAATTAAGAAGGGCTAGACTCTAATATATTTAGGATGGGGTGTCATGGTTTATTTGTTAGGATTTAAAAAAAAGGAAATCTCTTAAAAGTTTATTAGGGGATGTTTGGGTTACAGTTTTTAATGATAGGGATGTTGTTTGTTTTTATGCACTCTGTTTGTTATATACATTTTTTACTGCGTGTGAAAAAAATGAAAGACATGGAAGCATTAATTTTATATGGAATGTATGAGGTTATTTTAATTAATTAATTGATGAATTACATGTTGCTCCGCTGATATGGAAGATTACTATTTAAAGGGATGATGTATAAATGCATTATTTGATCCTTGAAAAAGCCTGGTAGAGTACCGGGCGAAAGCGCTTGGGTATACATTTTACATTAATTAAACTTTTGTTTTGAAGAGTTGTTGTTATTCTTGGCGGTCTCCGGGTCCTGTGCTGGTGGATATTTTCGATCTATCCATTTTGCCTACATAAAATGCAGGACAAAGTGTGCAGGTAGCAAGATAGCCGTATCGCAGGTGACATATGCTGAGAACGTAAAACATTGCAGTGTTTCAGGATGTGTAAAGCTGGCTGTACCATCAATAAACATACAATACCTACATTTCTGGCAGGGTTTTGTTTCTCGAATACAATTTTTCTAATGATCCATTCCTACTCTATTTGGCCCACATAACATTCTATATAAATTCATTCTATTTTTATATGTGAATTTAGGGTAATTACCCACTATTTTTGATATTTTGGGGTCTACTGTCAGTATCTCCCAATATTTTTGATATATCTCTCTTATGCTTGTCACATCCTGTGTATAATGTATTAACACTTTAACATCTTCATTTTTACTATCTCTATTACATCTATTATTACTTGTGGCAGCTGTTTCAGTATCGACTCCACTATCAGAAAAGTAGGGGTGTGCTACATTTCTTCTCATCCCCTTTACTTTACATAGTTCTTCATTTACTTCTTTTGGCTTGTAAGCTCTATCTAACAATTGTTGTTTCAAGTTGCTCAATTCTGTCATATATCCAATATCAGTAGAGTTTAGGCATATTACCCTCATTGCCTGTCCTCTGATAATATTTGTAAAAATAAATCCTGGATGCATACTATTTCTATGTAGCAGAGAGTTCCTATAACAACTTTTTCTATAGACTCCTGTATTAAGGAGACCATCTGGCAGCTTCTCAATATACACATCTAAGTATGATGCTATATTTAAGGATGCTTCCATAGTAAATTTCAAATACTGTGTAAATGCATTGACTTTCGTCAAAAATTCATTAAGCTTGGCCTCGTTCGAACTCCAAATAAGAAAAAGGTCATCTACAAAACATGTGTAAAATTTTACGTTTTCTTTAAAGTCATTCATTTCGAACAAGTGCCTTTCCTCCCAATCTGCCATGACAAGATTGGCGTAGCTGTTGGCACATGAAGTGCCCATAGCTACGCCATCTTTTTGTATATATGCCTGATTGTTAAATACGAATACATTATTACACAGTATTATTTCTATTAATTCACATATTACGTCAATGTAAGCATCCATATGTGATTGATCTATGTGAAGCCGTCTACGAATACATTCTACTCCTTCTTGATTTGGAATGGATGTAAAGAGGGATTGGACGTCTAATTTAACTAACCAATAGGTAGTATCAATGGGAATCTTGGACATCCGGTCATATAACATAATTAGGAACTGTTTGGTGTCTTTAAGTATATGCTAATAATTATTCACCACTGGTTGTAATACAGTTTCTAAATATAGTGATATCGGCTCAGTTACCCATCCTCTACCTGCGACAATAGGTCACATGGGTGGGTATGAGGGATGTTTATGAATTTTTGGAACCCCTTGTATGCATGGTAAAGTTGGATGACTGACGGTGCAGTAGTTGAACAGATTCTCATTTATCTTCCCTTCATTATGTAGTATGTTAACTGCAATAAATACATGTTCAATAACTCTATCAACTATGTTTAATCCAATTGTTCTATAGTATTGTTCATCTTTTAACATTTCTGTCATACTTGTGATATATTGGTCCATGTCCATAATGACAATAGGTCCACCCTTGTCGGCAGGCCTAATCATTATGTTAGGGTCATTCATTAAATTTCTTAGTGCCTTCCGTTGTTTAAATGTCAAATTACCATACCATTTCCTTTCACTATTTCTTTTCTCATGTGCATATAGTTCTTGCTCAACCAATTTAGTATATGCATCAATCAAGGGATGTAAGGCTGGTATAAATGTACTGGGCTTCCTATAGAAAGTTCTCTCTTTGGTACTTGGACCAAAATCTAATTTGAGTTGTATGTTTCGTGTAAAAAGTTTCAGATCAACTATTGTTTGTGTTATGTCACTTTTAGTAGATGGGATAAAAGTAAGTCCTTTCTCTAAGACTACTTTCTTGTCTATGGAAAGATCCCTCTTAGATATATTCCATATTAGAGAGTTTAAGTTCCTTGCCACATCTTCTTTAGAGTTGGCCCTACATGCTCCTGGTCAGCCGCTCTCTTTTTCTGCCGTCCCCTGCTCATTGAACGGTCCCTTCCCCTTCTCCATTGATTTACTATGGGGAAAGGGGCTTTACCTTTAGGGCTACTAATACCTGAGTTGTTATTAACAATCGTCCTTCTTACAACTATATCACTTATATCTGATTCAACTATCTCTGTTATAACGTCAGTTTCATCTATTAATGTTGATTCTTTACCATTACTCTCAGATGTTGATAGGGGTATTTCATCAGCTATATTCTCATTATGTACTAATGCTGTCATAATCATAACTTTCCCTTTATTCTTATTATTCACTATATTACTATCTTTATTAGCAGTCATTTGACTCTCTACTGCTTTTTTTCCATTAACAGTTTTCTCTGATGCAACACTTCTATTGCCTGATGTACCTACATCATCCCTCCCATTCTCTTTACCAGTCTTATCTTGGCCTAAGTTATCCATACTGTAAACCAATAATAAAACTGCATGATATCCCCAACTCAAAAACAAATTTTTGAGATTCTGCTTTAACATTCAATACTGGGAATTGTGGTTGGAAAAACAACCTAATGTACAAATGTCTATGAATCCAGATACACAAAAAGATCCTCAAGCCATACTGTAGAGCATAATATTACATGAGAATGTTACCAAGCTAAAAATAGATGATGATAAAATCTAGAATATGTTAGTCTACTCGTATAATTACAAAGCTAAATGCCATACATTGTTTATCAAATTAGGAAAGTAAAACAAAATAATAAAAAAGGTAAGGAAGAGGATATTTTCTTCTGTTACTAGTCTAAAATATTTAGTGGGTAAAGAAAAATATATGTTTTCACCTTCTGTCATTTATGAAGGTAGAATTTTTTCTAAGAACAGTGCAAAGGAAATATAGCATCATGTCATTTTGTGCAAAACTATTTCACGTGGGATGTCTGAACATCCAGCTTACGATGCTTTTCCAAGTCCAGTTAGACCCAAAAGATGTAAATATTTTATCATGCAGTGACCTTCCATAACCAAGAAGGGCTGAATATCTAAATATTAATCACAGCTGCAGAAGTATAGACTCAATGCACTTATTCTGTCCTCTTGACCACCTCCAGGTCCTGAGCTCCTTTTATTATAACATATCCATGAATGTTTAGTTTTATTATACTTTAGATTAAGATTACAAATACTCATAATGCACATTTGGATTGCTGTATAGCAGTGAAATAAACTTTTACTTCTAAAACATTTCCTAAGTAAAATACAATTAACAAATACACTTGTCTTCTTCTGTGGTTCAGCAATTTCAGATCGGCATTTTAAATGTACTTCTTCAATTCAAAAATCCTTTGAATGGAAAACAAAATATCATTACTAAGCAAGATTAAAGAAAATGGTAGATGTTTGTTTTAAAGTAATTAAATTAATCTGTATGTTAAAAGTCATAATACACATGCTATATAAATCAGTATTTAAGCAAATCAAATTAATTTACCATACAAACTTGGGGAATGTGCCATTTGCTCAACAACTCTTTATGTGAATACAAATCAAAATAAATTGGGGAAACTGTGTTCTCCACTGTTGTATATCTCAGTGTAGGTATATATTAAGTTTGGGAGGTGTAGAGGGCTGTTAGTGCAAATACCTCTGAGGTTCACTGAAAGTTGCTTCAGCAGTTATTTGTATATTTATTTTTTATCAAGCTGCACTCAAGTGAAAGAGTTATTGATTAATTAGAATAAACCCCACATTTGAAGTGTTAGCTAGACTTTTGCTGGAATTTTCATGGAGGAATCTCACTGTACTTTTTGGAAATTCTAGCACTATTCATATACAGTCAGATCTAAACAGCCGTTAAATACATTAAAGGAGACCCCTGTCAGCTGTTGAGCTTTCTTTGTATCATTTGCACCGAATATTTAGAATTCTCATTTCTTGCCTTACATGAAGATCTTCAAAACAAGCTGAAAACCGGCACAAGATGTTTCTGTCACTCAGTGCTCCTCTTATGACATAAACTTCCTCAGAATATTCAAGAACTTGTGTAATTTTCCTGCAAATTTTGGATCAAACTCCTTTGTGTGTTAAAAAAGAGAATATGAACATGCCTTCTCATTGCTAATAGTGGGCTAAACATCTGTGCACTGCGTTTTTCCACTCTGACTTAACCATCGCATTCTCATTGGCTTTTGTATAAGATTCACATCTACTGCACTTATTGCTAGCTTTATTTTTATAGACTCTTTTACATGAACTATATAGCCTTGGACATAAATATATGCAGTCTTATTCATATGCTTGTAAAGTAATGACATTTATCACTGTTTTGTATTCTAACATTTTTTCACTTTGGTTTAATATTAATAATCAATAAAATGTGTGAACATCTGTCACCCATGTCTGAGATATCACTTAAAAATAGTTGCCACTTGCAAACTTAATGTAACCATAAAATGCATAAACTAATGCCTGAATAAAGATACAAAATCTACAATGCATTACTTACCTCTAGAACTATTTTTCAGAAAGGACAGTGCATGCTGTTATTATAATTAAATACACAACAAGTCCTGGCAGCCTGAAGTATAACTCCATCATACAGTGATGTTTTTGGACTAGCCCTTTAAAGCAGAAAAATAAGCATTAGTCTATAAAAATATAGCATTGTAAAACAGTTTTTGCATTCACGTTTTATAACTTTATTTGAAATTTGACAATGCATTTTTTGTTTATTTTTTATAGATTAATCCTATGGATTCTGTCACTACATACTAAGCTATATCTAAACAGGGTTATATGTATTAATTATATAACTGTTAAATACCCCTATTTTGTTGAGAGCTGTTTTATACAGTTAGATGAAACAAGACCTTGAGCTGATTGTGGCTCATATCACTGACTTCATATTGCAAAGTTTAGATTTAATTTAAAGGAAACAAGAAAAGCATCTAGGCTAGTGAGATATGAGATCAAGAATATTCCAAGTGAACATGTAGTGGAAGCTACATTTAAAGTAAGCAAAAATGTTCCAGAAAAGTACCTTACTAACTACCAGTGGCAGCTGGTGACTTCAAATTAACGGGGGGCTGCAGAAGGCAGCTGAATGGGTGGGGCCAATGGGAATGGGGTGTGGCCAATTAGAAAGGGGTGGAGCTATGCTCAAAACCACAACAACTGGAACTTTAATTAAATATGCTGCCCTGGGTGCCAAACCATCATTACGAGAGTCCAATCAAGACAAAATAAAGTATAGAAGAAAAAATATTTCAATGCATTGGCTACATGACAGCTTACTTAATACCTAGATAGAAACACAAAGGTTGTGAGGCATGAAAAAATAAATTACTTTTTAAATGCATTACTGGAATGCCAGTCAAAATCAAGTATTAAAAAAAACAAGCAGCACTCAACTCAAACCACTTCTCCTTGTAGTGCAATTCCAATTATAATTTATATTCAGCTTTATAAAATTACCAAGTAATATGCTGAAAGTAGCAATCTCTGTGATACCCCCACTTGTAAAAATGTTTCTTATCCAAAAAGACCTGCTGCCTGACAACAACTATCTACGTGTTTCATGGGGAAGACATGATCAAAGTAAAACATGAACAGCAAACAAGAAACAAGCTCAAGATAAATTGCTTAAAGGATTACTGCGCAGGTTATGGACCTCACATGATAGATTGGCATTCTGTTTAGTTTACATGTAAAGCCTGCAAAGATGACTGCAAGTCTCCAACAAATGTAATGAGCTTCTTAAAATACTGTAATCCTGTCCTTTATTACAAATACTGTCATATGTATTTCAATACCTAAGGCTTATACGTTATCTAGTTATGTAAATATTCTCTGCATGGCAACAACAAAAAAGGCTTTCAATGTTGGTAATTCTTTAACAGTATGCTTATTAAAGCTTACTTGCATCTTACCTGTGTTGTAGACAACAAGCCATCCTATGGCAGGACAAACTATCAACCCATCTACCCATCACTCTATGTGTCCCCCAGGGCTCCATACTAGGACCCCTTCTTTTCTCTGTCTTTATTTATGGCCTTCCCACTGTTATCCCAAATGCTACCTGCATCCAATATGTGGATGACTCCAGCTTGATTTGTTCAGCCACCTCCCCAACAGATCTAATGACATTAACCCAGAATACTTTCAATATAGTTGAAATCTGGCTCTCTGTCAGCTGATATTAATCCCTAACAAAACAAAGTTGCTTCTTTTCTCTCCCACTTGTAAGTCTCCCCTCACTACTCTTTACCATAAAATCTAATAATGGTACCATTATCTCCCCAGATGTGCAAACCAAACTCTTAGGCATCACAATAGACAACACCCTCAAATTTGATATCCATGTCAATCAAACTATCAAAACCATTAACAAAAAACTTGGCTCCCTCTATAAGATCAAACATTTCCTTACTCCATTTGCTAGGATTGCTATTGTTTATTCTCTTCTACTATCCACTCTTCTCTATGCCTCCCCTCTACTCACTAATTTGAACAAATCCACTCTTAGCAAACTCTCCAGCTGTTATAACCATATTGCTGGATTTGCAACAGGCACGGCCTATAGGACCAACCACTGTCACAACCTAAATCTTCTGGGGTGGCTAGAATGGCCTAGCCTACTTCAGTACAACCAGCTTATAATTGCCCATAAAGTTCTCAATCACTCTGACAATATGCCTGCACTTAAAAATATCATCAACCCTTATAGCAACCTAAGGTCACGTTGCTCTTCTAATAAACTACTGGTTCAGACATCCAAAATCAACAACTCTGCTGGGGACTCTCTGTTTGCTAACTCTGTTGGCAAAACTTGGAACTCTCTTCCTGCTGATCTTACTCTTGAACCCTCTCATACTCAGTTCAAAACATGCCTCAAGCTATACTTTAAAACTAACCGGCTATGTCCTTCTTCAAAACCGGACTAGATCCTCCTCTATAGTCTGTAATCATGTTACATTGCCTAGTCAATTTGTCAACACTGTTTTAAAAACGTATGATTATATTACCTACTTGCTCAACTGGAGCCTCTAAACTGTGTGTAACTTGTAATCATTTTGTGATTTTTACTGTATGTTCTACCTTGGAGCTTTTCTCCCTGGGCCTCTGCTAAAAATGGACATGTATCCAGTCAGACTATCCTGGTCAACAAATGTAAAATAAATAAAATAAAAGTTCTAAAGCAGGCACAGGCCCTGTTGGAAGCAGTAAAGCTTCAAGGATGGTATTACCAGGTGAGTCTCCATAAGACCTCTATATGTATGCTAGTAGCAAATGTTGCATACATCTGACAGTGTTTTCTGAACTACAGTCTGTTAATATGAAGATGACTGAGCTAACAGCTGAGATTGGGAAAAGCAAAAAGATGATCAAGCACCTAAGAGCACTGCCTGATGTTACAGTCCTAAATAATATTGCTTTATTGCTTTAAATAGTATTTCAAGTTGCTTTGGAGCCAGACAGTCAGACAGTCCTGACAGACTGAGCTTGAGCTCTTCAGCTTTGATTGCCCAAGTTCAGCTATTTGATGATCAGAGTTCCTCCATAAGTAATCACTGTTGGTAAGTTATGCCAACAGTGATCTGCTTTTTGGGGGAATTTCCCTCTTCTTTGAGTTAGTGCTGGGCAGTTGGTATGTATAAGTCTGTGGGGTGGGGGGCTTGTTCCCTCACATCAGGGGTTGCAGGGAGCCTTGTCTCCCTGCAACAATACTGCAAAAATGTTTTTTGGCAAGATGGTTTGACATATGCAGTTCGAGGATCCCAAACTGGAAGTCTCTGAATTTCTTAGGAGTAAAAGCTGTGTGGAACTGGAGGATTCAACAGCCTTCCCTGGAAATTATGCGCAAGTGTGTGAATATGAAAAATAATACTTTGAATGAAAGACAGTTACTGTGAATAGAGGGGTGCTGGGAGACATTGGTTTACAGAGCGAGTGGTGTGGTTGAGTAAGTGAACAGTGCGGACTCTAATTTGGGTGTGGAGGTTGGAGACCAAGACCCAGAACAGTAGTGCACTCCCTCTATGCTCTTAGTGCCAGTACTGCGTTTTGTGGATTATTCATTTGAAACAGACTGGGTAACAGCATCTTCTTCACATATAGTGCCATTGGTTGCCATGAGGCCATCACAATATATATGCTATTAATTTGCATCTGCTGTAATATGAATTTTAATAAATATAAAAAATAAGAATTGGGTAATCCCCACACAAGCAGCAGGAAATAAAAGGAAAGTTAATAAAAATAGAGAAGTTCACTAAAGGAAAGGGATACGTCTCGGCTCAAGGGTGAAAGGTGAATAACCTCCAAGTTCAGAAAGATGTGTTTTTCTATTCCTTCAAACCTGATATACAGCTTATCATATTTTGCTATTCTACAGCTTTCATATTTTTACAAGAGGAGCTCAGTTTAGTTTCAGTCTAATATAGGCAGCTGCATTCTTTTTTTCTGTAGTTTTGACTTCTGTGTTTTCTCTCACCAATATCTGATTCCCACACTCAGCACAGGAAAACATTTTTTTCACATTATCATATCAATAACTCTGAGATCTGCCACTACACCAATGTCTAATTTTCAGATTCTTTCTGATCAGCACAGTGAGACTTTTTTGATAGCCTCAGTTATTCTCAGACCCCCGAACCAAACATACACACATGCACACACATGCACACACACGCACACACACACATACCTGCGCACGCATGTGCACACACACACACACACACACACACACACACACACACACACACACACACACACACACACACACACACAGGCTGACAAATACATGCACATATGAATCAAACATTTAGGCGACCATGAGTAAATAAAGAAGAGTGCTTGCACTCACATATAATCATGTTCACACACAGACACACAGATATACACACACACACATACATACACACACACACAAACACTCAGGCTGACAAATACATGCACATATGAATCAAACATGTAGGCAACCATGAGTAAATAAAGAAGAGTGCTTGCACTCACACATAATCATGTGCACACACAGATATACACACACACGCACACACACACACACACACACACACACACACACACACACACACACACACAGTCACACAAAGGTGTGCATGCAAGAACATGTTTTGCAACATCATGCATTTTCTGAACAATAACAAGTATGAACCAAAAGTCTAACATTATTGACTTGTTAGTAATCTTCAGTGAATTACCAGAAAAATCAGAAAAGTGCAAAATAAAATACAGCAAAATCAGAGATGTTCTACAAAATCAAGAGGGAGCTGAGAGGTATGATTCCCTGTACATTATTCATATTCTTAGTGCAATATGAACATAGCCAGAAATAAACATAGTTATAAATCATAGCACAGGAGTCTATCTGAGACACCACACAGGGAAAGATTTTCTCAAACACACACACACACACACACACACACACACACACACACACACACACACACACACACACAGACACACACACGCGCGTATGCATACACACAGGTACGCATGCATACATGATAACACACACACGCATGCACGGACATACATGGTTTGTTAGAAGTATGGCCAGAAGTCTGATTTAGGAATTATTCTTCAAGATAAATTGATAATTTCTAACAGCAACTCAAGGTTGCCAGAACCATAAGACAAGGTGGAACAAGAGTCTCCCCCTAGCACTTTCAATGAAATCCTGGACTGTGCCCTCAGCTCCAGGATAATCGTGTGTGTACGTGTGTGTGTGTGTGTGTGTGTGTGTGTGTGTGTGTGTGTGTGTGTGTGTGTGTGTGTGTGTGTGTGTGTGTGTGTGTGTGTTTGCCCTCTTGTGATTTAGTCCCTGCATGACTCAGCAGTTATGTCAAAACTGAGACAACACCTATAAACTGTACCTGATTTTGCATCAGTCTCAAACTTTTGATGTCCCTGATTTTCTGTTAAATCAAAGAGGATTACAAGCAAATCTGTAATGCCAGATGTTAAAGTTTTGTATTTCTGATTGTTCAGACAATGTACGTGGATGCAAAACTTGGTGTTCTATTAACTTTTTAAGTGAATTAGATTAATAATATCAAACATTGTTCCAGATTTTGCACCCCCATTACTTTGGGCTATTTCAGAATTCTTTAGCTAGGAATTTGGAAGGTGTACTGGGAACCATGCCATTCAACTGTCCCTTGATTTTGTCAAACATCTTTGATTTTGCCTCATAATATTTTGCACTGTTCCTGAATTTCTGGTAAATCAACGAGGATTACTAATAAGTCAATAATGCCAGACATTAGAGTTTTATACTTTCTATTGTTCAGAAAATGCATGATACTGCAAAATATGTTGCTCTATTAAATTTTTTAAGTGAATTAGAATAATATTAAAAATTATCCTTAAATTTGTTGCCCTTATTATTTCTGACTATGTGAAGAATTATTCAGCAAACAAGTTGAGAGATATGCAAGGGCCCCCTTCCCCATGTTGATCATGGTAAAAGTAAACAAGAAAAGCATATATATTCTTCTGTGGGCAGTGTCTACAATTATCACTGTCCATAGTTTTATCAGGCTTCCTGGCACAATTACAAAAATAGCTCTAAAAGGAAAGCCACCCCCAAGCACCAATAACTCTACAGTTCCAGCAGTTTCTAAACTAATGACCACTTAACTAAAGTTTGCCAGGAAATCAGTGCAGTCAATTGCTAATGGCATGCTCTTAGACTGCACAGTTCTCGGTCATCTCTAGTTGTAATATGTCACTAGAGCCTGCCGACTCATCACTGAGATAGGCTGCTAAAGGCTTAGACTGCATAGGAAATGGACATGGACTGGATGTCTTACTATAATGAGAAAGAGAAACTTGAAATTGCTTGCCACTGTACACATTTATAGCGTTATACAGTATATAAATCAGAATTAGTCCTTGCCAGCCCCCACCCTCCAAGGCAACTCCTTATTCCAGGTGGGAAAAACAACTCAAGACAAGGATGCATTTAAGGGTACCTGTCTTATCTAAAAGGTTTGCCTCATAGGTTCATAGGTAGGTACTAAGCTATCGGCCCAAGGGCCTACGTAAGCCTAGCCAACAAGGTTCCCTGGCTTATGCCACACAAGAAAGTTAATTTCATGTGCCCCTGTCGAGCAGAGCCACAGAAGTGGTCCCCGGGATGTATTTCCTATTTCCCATCCTATTTCCCATCCACTCATCAAGATAAGTGCATCTCTCACAGGTTGTGGTGTTGGGTGGTAGGAGGAGAGGGTTGTCTGTGTACATGAGGCAATTGCTACATTGCCCCAAGATGCCCAGATTCATCAGATAGACAGGAGAGAACACTGGGAGCTGACCCTTGGACATGCCTGAATAAAAAACTACTTTCCTCTAGGCAAGTGAGGAAAGTGAGTATAAGAGCTGTTTTTCTCTAAGCAAGTGAGGAAAGTAAATACAAAAACTGTTTTCCTCTAGGTAAAGAGGAAGGTTGAGTGCTGTAGTAATTTGTAGCTTATTTAGTGCTAACAACAAGTTCTGAACAAGTGCTGAGCATGAATAAGCAAATTCAAGTGCTAAAACTCATCATAGTGTGCATTGGTATCACTCTGTTTTTTATGTCTTATTTGTTTGTTGATGGAGATACAAGTCTTTTGTTTGGGTATCTGTGGAACCAGTTGTGGAAGTCTTTTAGGGCTGATATAATGGTTAAGGTCTTTATCTCATAGATACCAGGTATCGGGTTTGATCCTGACTTATGATTATTGGCTGGGCTTTTAATAGTTTGTGGACTGTTATCCTATTATGAACCTGTGAAATTATAAAGGAAGGTTGAGTCATTAAAAACACAGAATGATGGCCATAAACCACAGCACATGAGCCTATATTAGACAGAATATAGGACAGAGTTTCAAGCTCATCTGGGTAACAAAGGGTCTTTAGTACAATGATGTTTTTAATTAGGAACCTCTGGGGTCTTTATTGCTGTGTGATGTGTTTAGATAGTTGCATATAAAAAGGGGATTATATTCTATAAGTCATTTGATAGGGGTAGATTATAGAGCAAAGATAATGTATTTCTGCTTAGACAAGATGCCTCGAACCACATTTTTGCTTTCTGGGGTGGCACCTCCTACTTTAAGTATGTGGGATCTGTCTATCAGCCAGTTGATTATCTGTCTTTCAACATAAGATTATGTGGAACATCAGCATTCAGAATACTGTTGAAGGTCTTTGATACATCCAGGTACTCTATGAATTACACGTCTGCTATCTATAGCTTCAGTTACTTTCTTAAAGAAGTTTACTAAATTAAATGGATATGATCACCTTTTGACAAAATCATATTGTTGTGGATCTAGAGTAAAGTAATGTCTTTCGGCTTTTCCCGGTTAGGAGTCGCCACAGCAGAACTCTGGTCCGCTAATGATTGGCAGTGGATTTTTACGGTTCCAAGTTGCCAGCCCGACACCCAACCTTCAAAGAAGGCACACCCATTCACACACGCACCTACCTGTATGTCTTTGTACATCACTTGACCACAGGAAGGACATGCAGACTACACACAGAAGGCGCTCCAGCTGAGAATCGAACGGGAGGACCTCTTGCTGTGAGGTGACAATGCTAACCGCTGCACCACCTCAGCCTACCATTGTGGATCTAGAATATTAATATTTTATATCAGAATTTATTAAATTAGATATAAATTAGTACATTGCATGGCTTTGCAAGCTGTACTTACTAAGCTGATGGGTCTTGAGTTCCTGAGATATGAGGTAGGGTCCTAAAGATTGCCATTTTTATACCTGTGGTATATACAATGTGCCTCTCCTTAAGGTGAACAGTTTTAGGTGGGGTTTCAGAGAATGCATGTCTGGTGCTGTTGGTTAAACTGCCAGGTATACTATTGTGGCCCATAAAGGTAGTCTTTTTAGCTTTGCGAGTGCAGTTTAAGATATGTTCCATAATAATCATTGGGAAATGAATGAGCTCAGGAATTTATGGATCTTCAGTAACTGCTTCTGGCAGAACTGTAGCTGCGTCAACTGGTCCATGTGAAGTTACCCAATTGGTGTCCTCACCTTCAGAGTTGCATAGATAAGGACCAAAAAAGTGCACTGAGCAAAGAGCTGCTGTGCATCTTCATGAAGGCTGTGTATCTACCTGAAACACCTTTTGAAAGCTGTAGTAAAGATATATACTAGCTTACACACACACACACACACACACACACACACACACACACACACACACACACGCACACACGCACGCACACACACACGCACACACACACACACACACGCACGCACACACACACGCACGCACACACACACACACACACACACACACACACACACACACACACACACACACACACACACACACACACACACTGGTATCATGCCCAGCTGTCCAAACAAAGAAAACTCAAGTGGCTAAAGTCTGATACTTTGCATTATAATCTGTTTTATTTTTGAGTGCTGTGGCAAATTTCTGCTCTGTGCACTGAGTACAATAGTGATCTTAAATAGCTCTTTGATAAGAGCATTGCACATTAGGTGTTAAAACCCTGCATATTTCTCTTTAATACAGAAGTTTTTTATCACTGGAGTTGCAATTTCAACCCTGTTTAGACTGAAAATGACCAGCTGCCTGCTGTTGTTTCCTTATTATTTTGGCTTTATGGGACTAGTGTGATTTTTGAAGCATCTTGGAATATTTTAGTGTGTGTTGACTGTTTGGAACAAAATTGAAATGCATTACATGGTCACAATCCAACAACTGAACTGTACATAGATGTGGTTATAAATGCTTTGTGGGGGTTGTCTAGATAAAAGTAGCTGAGCATCTTGTCATGTGCTCAGTTTACAGTCATTTCTCAATACCTCACAGAATATCCAGACCTTCAGAGCTTCTGGGGAGCTACTAGCCCCCCACAGACCAGGGCTGTATAAGTGGATTTCGATAGGGGCTTATTAGTGGCATCTACCCTGAATTTCACCTAACCTAAAATAATCTCTGCTCATAGGTGTATACAGTACATGTCTGTAGCTTGTGTAGGGAGCCATGGACGATGTCATTATTTCTTTAACTTTCCTCCCAAACCTCAGAGGTCACTATCTTGTGTTGGGCTGGGGACAGTGTGGTCATTATTTCTTTAACTTTCCTCACAAATTTCAGAGGGGTGCAGATAGGTTCAATAAGCTTTTACAGGAGCATTGTACTGTTTAAATGTAAATTGGACATACAATATTACTGTTATTATTTATTTATTTTATTTTATTTTATTTAGTGCATGTTCCTCACAATCAGACATCACATACATATAAAGGTGGCTATGATTTGGGCAGGGAAGCATTCTGTTTATATTATGTCTGAGAGTAACTATGTTTTATTCTTTTTTTTTAGTTTTGCCCAAGTCTGGCATCAGAGTGGTACACAAAAGTTGGTGTCTTTTGCAGGTAGGGGTGAAAGGCATGCTGTACAAATACATATGACATTAACAAATTAACCTATATGATTGTGGCTATTTGTCACTTAATTTTCATCCCAATTTAATGCCATACAGGAACACACAGTAGGTGACTACCTTTTTAAGGTGTTGTAGGGAGGCAGGTACTATTTCCAGATATAATGTATGCATCATCACAAGCATTTGTCTTTTCTGTTTATCTCGCATTGCTATTTGGTTAACTTTGAGCATTAAGCCTAGGATACACCTCATTTCTTTCTTGAAATAAAAAAAAGTATAATTCAATTTTTTCCTTACATATAATTTTTTTCAGGTCATATTGAATCAAAATGTTGGACAAAAAAACTCTAAAATGCACCTCAGAGCATCTAAAACCCCATGGCTTCTAGTGCCTAATGGCCCCTATACCCTCAGTGTAATTTACAGTGCAGTTTTGGTCAGTTTGGGTGTGTTAAAAGGATTCAGGGAAAACCAAAGTTGAAGAGTAACACTGAATTCCTTCTCTTAGTCATGAATTGTGATCGGGCCATCATTGGAGAAAAAAAAAAAAAACTGTAAAATGCACCTCAGTCCATCTTGAGCCCCCATGGCTTCTGGGGGACCCACCAGCTTAATACAATGATTTCCATTGCATTTATTACAGTGTGTAAGTAAAATGTCCTATGCAGACTACCTCAAGGCTCTATCTCTGTAGTCTGTCTTCTACAGGCTTTTGAGGGGAGATCTATGCCTGGCATACAGGGCATTGTGAGATCCCACTTTGATAGACCTCCTGCATATCCACAGAACAAACAACACCAGAATTACCCTTTCTAAAGGCTTAAACCTTGCCTGTAATATAAATAGGACCAGCTGGACAGACACGTATGTATCTCAGGGACTACCCCGTCTATGGAAAAGGCTCCCCATCCATGTGAAGCAGGGTTCCTCCCTAACCCAATTTAAGTTCAACTTGGACAATTGGATGTGGAACAGGAAATTCATTCCTGGTTTGGCACCTGTGTATCTAATGGACACAGGCAACCTGTAAATGGTTCATCTCACAGGCCCCTGTGTGTAAATGTTTCATCTCCCAAATCCCTGCTTACACTCATCAAGGGTACCAGAACTTGTCAAATAATTGGGATGCATGGCTAGGTTTAAAAAGGCCCTTGTGCTCGTTAGCCTAGTAAACACTTATGAACCTATGAACCCAAGAACAGGAGTAAATTTCTTTCTTTGATCATGGTTTTTATACAGAAAATTATTGGGTAAAAAGGTTGTTTAAAAAACTCTAAAATACACCTCATCTAGAACTCCTCTGGTTTATGGGGGCCTTGTGGCCTCCAGACCCCTGGTTTAATTTCATTTGCTTTTATCAGAGTGCAGTCTTGCATAGATAGAACATGTTGAATGAATAAATGATTCCAGCAAAAAAAAAAACATATGAATAAGAAACTGTAAGAAAAAGCAAGAAAAGAAGAGTAGCCTGGATGGTGTGAGTTGGACAGGATGGGATGGGCTGCACGGTAGGGCAGCACCATGGAGACTTTTCACCTAGAGTACCAGTTTACCTAAGGCTGAGCCTACCTTGAGAAGTATGCTCACATCTGAAATCCTGTTATTAATTTCCCCAAAAGATTTTACATGACGGAATACAAAAGGAAAGTGCAATTATCAAGTGGTGATGTCCTGAAACTTTCATTTGAACTTAGGATGGAATTCAAGCCAGAATGACCTTTATAAATTGACAGAGTGCAACTTTTACAAAACAATCATCTGAAAAATAAGTCTAACTTGTCAGTTCTCCTCAGAGTAAAATAAGGAAAAGCATTAAAAAGATAAAATATCATGTTGGTATTATTTTAGACCTAAAAGGAGTATGTGCATCTATAAAAATATTTTAATTTTTTGAATATGTTGTGGCATAAAAAATAACTTTAAAAATTGATTGATCGTTTTTCATTAAAATTCAAGTTGCAGCTGCTCCTTTGTCTTTGAGGGTAGAAGCCCAGACCACTGAAGTTTTATCTTATGCTAATAATTCTCCTGAAGATTTCATGACTGTGTTTAAACATTCACAGAGCAAACATAGGGAAAACCAGTCAATATTATGTGGGCAGACTAGATGACTAGATGAAAATGTTCAGCAGTTAAGAGATTACTTATTGTATATTTATTGACTAGTAATAAAAGCAGCAACATACAGAGCAAAAAAGGCATGTTTTTTTTGGGGGGGGGGTTTGTAGTAGATACTCTTCTTCCTGTAAAGTGTGTTTGATTGCGACAGCAATTAGTATTATTGCCTTACAGTGCTTGATTCCCCATTTCAGTTCTCAGCTGGGGAGCCTTCTTTGGAAAGGTTGCAAATCCTCCCTATGCCTGGGTATTCATGAGGTAATCCAGTTCCCTTGTACATTCCAAAGACATGCCACAAGTGAACGATTCCTCTTTCCAACTGTGTATAATTGCCCGTGTGTGTGTGTGTGTGTGTGTGTGTGTGTGTGTGTGTGTGTGTGTGTGTGTGTGTGTGTGTGTGTGTGTGTGCACACAGACAGGGTGATCATCAACACTTCCCAGAACACCTGGACTGGGTTGCTGTAGTTTGTCAATATAATGTATATGATTCTTTTATCATAGCAATAGAAAGGAAAAATGCCCTTTTCAGGTCAATGAATGCCCCTTAGGACCACCATGCACCCCCACCCTTCAGCATCTTCTTGCACCCATGCTGCACCATGCATAGTTTACTTGCTAATATAAAGCACTGCACCACTGAAAAGAAATTCAAAGCATTTCTGGATAAGTCATGAATCTTAAGAACAACATTATAGTCTATAATATAGTCTATACAGAGATGGAAAGAAGGAGGCAGGTTATTTTTACAGACTTCCTAGCAATAGCATTCACAAGTATGTACCTCTCAAATGTCCCTGATTATGCAGCACATTCTGGATTTTGCCTCATATTTTTTGCCCTGTTCCCTCACAAAATTTTTGATTGTCTAGAAAATCACAGGGGATTGCAGTCAGTCAGTAATTCCAGATATTAGCGGAATATGTTTCCTATTGTTCTGAAAATGCAAAATAATGCAAAACCTGCTACTTTCATAACTTTTTAAGTGAATTTGTGTAATATTTAAATATTATTTCTGATTTTAGGCCTTTGCATGCACCCCATTTTTTTGAGTTTATGCAGAATTCTTGATCAAAGAATTTGAGGATTATGTTCAACTGGGGCCAACCAGTTGAGCCAAAGGGGTACAATAGGGGTCCTCACATAAGGGGGCCCCATATCTGTCACTGTAGTCTAAACTTCCCGTTACTTGTTGCTCAGTCAGACAAGTGTGGGCCTCCACTAGTGCGATAGGAGTCTATTAAAAATAATTTACATGAGTAAGTAGTAGATTTACTGGGGGTGATCATTAGCAGACGACCTCTCAGTTCTATCACTTTTGGCAGTACATCCTATTTTTTAACCTCTGTCACAAAACAGAGTACCTTGGTACTGTGGTTTCTTATTACCTTTCAAAACAGGGAATTCACTTTTATGTCATGCAATCCAAAACTGGATTCTCCAGAACTTGTCTTTTGCCAATATCAGCTAACAAGTACAGAAATCTCTAAATGCCTATCAACTGATCTTAATAGTTCAATCAGAGTCAAGAAAGCACACAGTGATGTTACAACATACCTCTCAACTGTATAGATTTTTCCAGAATATCCAGAGGTTTGTCTTCGATTTTTGGTCTGTTTCTCATACAGTTGTGGTTTTCTGAAAACTCATTGGTGCATTATTGAGGGGTAAAGTCAGAAAATACAGACATTTGTGTTACAGACTTCATATCCTTCAGAAAATTCATACTAATGCAAAACCTGTTATTCTACAAGTTTATAAGAGCAATATTTAAGAAGTGTCCCTAGTTTTGGACACTTCTCCCCCATTATTTACAAGAAAAAATGTGTGTCAATGGAGGAAGGCTGAACATCTGACTGCAGCATTAAATCTGTGATTACATCTTTATTCTACAACTGCCTGTTATTATGATGATGAGATCAACGTCTTTGAATGTGCTCCTCTGCAGCTTGACAGGCTTAGGCAGGTAAAAGAATGTGTTTGCTCAAGATTTTTCAACAAAGTCAAGAATAATGAAGGGATAAAAGCAAAAATCAAGGATAATTTTAAACATTGTCCTAATGCTCTTAAAAAAAGCAGCATTAAGAATTATAAAACTCTAATGTCTGGCATTACTGCCTCACTGTAATGCCCGCTGTTTTCCACATAATTAAACATTTGATGTGGGGCAAAAATCAAAGAATCTGCAAAATCAGGGAGGGCTGAGAGGTATGAAATAGACTGCATTTCTTCCATGTTCTCTGATGGGTTCACATACTTCTCAGCATAAGTTTCTTTGCTTTGCATCTACTGAGTGCCAGGATACATTCTGGATCTTTCTATGACCCTGGAATGGATTAGCCAGGTCACTTGAATCATAAAACATTACATTTAAGAGAGTTTCTTTTTCCAGCACTGTTGTGTGTCTTTATAGATGCAGGAGTATAGGAGATGTGGGAATCCTAGAGAATATGGCATAGGTGGAGGGGTAGGGATGGGTGATGAGAGAGATATTGCTTGGGGTCCCCCACACATGCCCTAATTTGGGCCCCACAGTTACTAAGGCTATCCCTATGTTCAAGTCTCTTTAAAAATATGTAATCTTTTAGTAATACCTGAAATGCTAAAAACAACTGGAATAAGAATTCTCTTTTTTAATATACTTATCTTGCTGCATCCAACACAAGACCAAAAAAACAGCTAAACATCTAAATAAGACTGCAAAAAAAGTTTTTAAATAATGCTGTGAGTAGCTACATATGCTTGAGCACCCATAATATGCACCCAGGACTTGTGTCTGTTATTTTCAGCACACAAGATAACTAAACTGAGTTAGCAGTGTGGTGAGCATAACAACAGATTTAAGTAATGCTGTTACCTTTAGGCAGAATAGTGTACTAGATGACTAGTCATAGGGCCCCCTGGACCTATTGCCCCCAGTCGACCATTCACTTTGCCCTATTACAACCCAGCACAGGGTAGACTACATAATGACAACACTGTTTATATGAACCAATGGATAGCAAAAGCCCATGAAATCTGCAGAAGATGGATGATATGGAACATTTGTTTTTCTGTCATTAAAAAGGAAGAAAGGAAGGAATTAATAACTGAAGAGATGAATGGACTTATCTGCAGCATTTTACATCCGATTATTTTCTTACTTATAACAAGGCTTCATTACGTACCTGTATCCATCTATATTTTAGTTTCTCATTCTTAGGTCACACATTAAAACTTTAATTCATACCTGTGTCACTTAATATCTTTTCCTCTGGTCCTCCATTATGAATAGATCTTACTTGACAAAAGAAGGTAGCAGGGCTGTTCCATGTCTGCAGTGGAATGGAAACTTGACTTCCGATACTGAAGGACCCAGCTTTGTCAAACACTCCAGCATCTTCAAGTGATTCCATGGTTTCTCCTGAAATATTCCACTGAATGGGACTCCACTGAGAGGAAGTATCAGTCACCAGACAGAGTAACGTGATTGTGTCATCAGAGTTTGTCTCCTGCTGTGTGGGTGTCAAAATAAGAAGACTGGGAGATCCTGCCACATCATCTAAAATGAGAGATATTATTTATGGTCTCAGGTAAACACACTTAACATAACTAAAACATTGTGATAATCAGAGTGATTATCCTATGTGAAAGTCAAAATGATTTCTTATTCATTATTTTTTTAATTAAATAGTCACTAAGACAGTATAGTCCCATTGCAGTGGGTAATGTGTGAGAACACATGTAAAGTCCCATTGCAGTGGGTAATGTGTGAGAACACATGTAACTGCAGCTAAACAGCTGCTACCAAACATTAACCACCTGTTACAGAAAACATAACGTGCATTTGGATATATAGTAATGGATTGGAAAGAAACATCACTTTGCACTATTGTCAAGAAATATTGATAAATAATTGTGTAATTACTAACAATACAAGAATTTAAAAGTCTATGAGCAGATGCATAGATAACTCAGCTAGAAAGATTTCATCAAATTGCTCATCAATGTATGAAAATCAATACATGAAAGGATTTACACATATCACTTTTCAAACTTTCTAAGGGCATATATAAATTCTCCCTGAGAAATGAAAACAAAACTATTTTACATCCAAAAAGTAAAAAAAAAAAAAAAAAAATCACACAAATGTTTTTGGAAATACAGTCAAATGAAAAAGTCAGACTTTGAAAGAGAATCTGTATTTTTAGATAACATTTATGGCACTGAGGAATAAATAAACTAGTGAGTGTAACATGGACCATAGTTTTTCCTAGAGATTTAAGAAATTTAAATTCCTTATTCATAATGGCATCACTTTAATGTATTATTTCTAAAAACATTTTACAAAGACTTAAGTATTTATGCCAGATCAATGATGTCATAGTTCAAGTTTGAACTGTAATACTACTGTCTGCCCGAGAAGCAGGAATGAATAAAGATTGTCGCTAGTGCCTGATTGGAATGAGAGGGTTCAGCATCTCAGGACAGTTTACTTCATCACTGTGGGCAGGGACTGATAAGAGTGTATAAGACATAAGAGGTAATCCATGTCACAGTTTGGAGGTACAGTATTGATCCAACAGGGTAGCAATAATGAATTTGTAAACAAAGGCTAGCACCCTGACCTTGCTGCATACCCAATCCACATAAAAAAAAACTCATGGCAAATTTGGAAAGTTTACTGCCCAGGATTCCCTATTTTCCCTTGATGGTAAGATAAGGGGTTGTCAAGGACTAACCCAGTGTTGATGCAGTGTCCTGATTTGCCAGTGTTGTGTTTCACTCACACAGTATGAGTGCAGTATCACTAATGCTTTGTAAAAGCAGTGGGGTTGCTGCCAATAGACACAATTTGTTTTAATAAATATAGTTATTTTTCCTAGATGCTAGTTAAACTGTCAAAATTGACCATCATTTCTTAAATAAATATGAAATATTTCTATAGTTGTGCTGGACTTGCTGCTACAAACTGTAATTAGCTTTACCTGCTCGATGAATGTTTCATTGTGCTATGTTGCGATTTTTACTTTTTCACCTGTATGCTTAAGCTACATTTCATCTGTTGCTGAAAGTTACTATGTGCCATTGGGATCTCCACTTGCATACACAGGCACCAGAATATCTTATTTATTGTTTTATGACTGGAATTAAAATTTCTGTTTTGTATGAATGCCATTGTTAATCTACAGCAACATTACAGCTCTGCTTTTCTGACATTTTTTTATTATTTCTTCAGCTAACTGTTGGGGGTAATTGCTTATGTTTGTATTGTACATGCTGGTGTCAGAGATGTTCTGTTGTCCTACCTTGGATGGGTCAGTTTTCCAATGGATAGACTTTCACTATCATTATTTTGAATGAAAGTCCTATGATATAATCTAGAGTGACTGATTAGCCGTTGTTATTGGAGGGGTCTGAAGCACTTTGCCGCACAGATGTACTCTTTTGCTTTTTTACAATGGTTTTGTTTTATTAAGCACTAGAATTTATAACGTACCTGTCTTGAAATGAACATTGGATCCCATGTTAGCTATGGGACATGTAACGTTAATGTTACTGAGGAATCCACAGTGAATTGCATGTCATATAACACTCAGTTCTTCTAGTGAGGTCTCAGTCTGAATATATATACCTCATGCAGGTTAATCACACATGCACAGAGTGTTTATGCTATTTATTTAGACTTTTAATCTGCCATGGTGACGGTGTCAGAAATGAAGAAATATCTACAGACAAAAAGAAATACATTGGCTTTCAAAAGTTGGAAAAGGAATTCTGTGTTTGGAAGTACAGAAGTGTGAGCTGTAGAAAACATACTTTTGACAGTGATCACCAGAAATCTTTCCACAAGAAAGACAGTTTCCAGAAAACTGGAAACTTGAAAGAATTTGTTATTATTTGCAATGTGTTCTTTGCAACAGCATAAGTTTCTGCAAATACTTTAGATCAAATGTGACCTAAAGTAATAGTAAAGCATGATAAGTAATGTCAGGATGTGCTGCTGCAATAACAGACACAAAGAATAGAGCCATGTGATAATTCAAAATGGAATTCAGAAACATGATTGCAGAACTTTAATTCATGTTTCATGTAATATGTAAGGCTGTAAGAATGAAAAGAGGCTTTGTCCTACATTTTGTTAGTTCTGAAGGCCTGCATTTGAAAAGAATATTTGTCTAAAATGTGTGAATGCAAAAATGTGTTCAAACTGTGCATGTTGCTTAACAGAAGTATGATAATTCCCAGTTTTCTGTCAGTATTGAAATGAAATGTGTTAATACAAGAAGTCTGAAAATGTCTGTGAAGCACTAAGACAAGAATGTGTGTAGGATTGTTGAAAGAAAATATTGAACCTTACTGCACAGAATATTGAACTTAAGGTAGACATAGGTGCAGAATGTAATACTTGTCTAAGGATTCCTTTAAGTCTTTGAAGTTCGATAGTTTTGAAAAGAAAGTCCTGTGCACTTTGACCATTTATTCTTACCAATAGTGGCATAGTTAGCTAAATAACTGATGATGTGACTTTGGAAATACTAAGTACTTTTTTCATATCATTGTCATTAAGTTATCTAATATTCTGGGTTATTTGGTTTATGAGAAGCTAGTAATGTACATGTATAGAATGAATCTCACAATCACAGAGTCCACAGCGACATCACAGATACTTCACAGAGCTACAGTACTGCTATCTAATATGAATATGCTGATTTATTTATGGGTTTAAGAAGCTTGCCAGGAGAATATATAAAAACACAACCTGGTGTAGTGCATGAAAAATAATTAGGTTTCAGAGTAAGCCAGGATTTTATGAATAGGACAATGGAAGTATTTACATTCCCTGATATAGTAATAGGATTACTTAGGAAGATATATGAGGAAATGGAGGCATAAAAACAAAGTGTGAGGGTCCTCTCTGTTAAGTTGTGTCTGAAGAGAAGAACCAGGCAGGGGTGTCCTCTTTCTCCTTTATTATTTGCATTATACTTACAGTAGAACCACGGGCAAAGAAAATAAGGGACTCAAAAATTCAGGCATATAATTGGTATGGTAATGTAAGAAAAGTTGGCTTTATTTGCAGAGGATATTATTTTGTACCTGATAAAGCCAGAAAATGACATTTCAATACTGTGGAACATTCAGAGACAGTTTCAGGTATTTTTTGGGATACAACATTAATGAAGACAAAACAAAGGCTGTAGCTGTAAACTGTGTACTACACATGAATTGGTTCATTGATACCCATATTTATGGGTACATGTTACAATAAAGTATTTAGGTGTATGGGTTAAAAAGGATGCTGGTATGGCAGCAAAGAATATGTGGGAAGAGACTAAAAAACAATACTACAAAAAGAAAGAAACTGGAAACTCTTGTCTATGTATATAGATAGCAAGATTTCAGTAGTGAAAATGTTTTAGTCCCTTTAGTTTTATACACAGGTCAGGCAAATGTTTATCAACTAGAGAGCATCCCTTTATCCTACAGTTTTTGTAATGTTGTGATCATGGCTAAGCATGGAACTAAAGACCTGTGGTGAGCAGTTTGATTTGAATAATATCAAATCGTCAGTGCAGAGTTTCGCCTAGAGCCCAGGTTACTCCAGCCTGAGGGAAGAAATAAATATAGAGAAAAGCAGTACTCAGTACTCGAACCCTGAACACACCTTGCAATGTGAGTTGTAGGTCTAAAGGGAGTTTGTCGGACCAGTTCAATTGAGGTGTTTTTACGATAATTAGTGAATTACACAAGACAATTTGGTTGGTTCCAATTTTTGAGGAGTTTATCTAAAAGCAATCAGTGGAAGACTGAATTAAATGCATTTGCCAAATCAGTGAAAATGTCACCTGTTAGATTTCTTAAATCCATATTTTTTATATTGTGTGCTCATCAGGCAGAACTGTGGTGTGGTGGTACAGTGACTTGACATAAAACCAAGCTGCTAACTAGGAAATCCATCAGCTTGAAACTGTAATCAAATCTAATTGGAATGGTAAATTTTATTCAAACCCTCTAACAAACAGTCTCTCACTTTCACCGATATTAGTTATCTAGCAACCCAATATTTAACTCCAAGCTAGCACTATAACCTTAACTCTTCAGCTGCTATAAGTTTGCACGTCAAATCCCCATAATTTTCCTCCTACCACTTCTGCTTCAGACCCCACCTCTCTACTACAGTCTGTGACTCTCCATACCTTACATTTTAAGCAGCAATCAGAATAAATTTCTCACTGATCACTCCAATCACCGCTGTTCAGCCTGTCTCATACATAGGTTGACCTCACTCTGCTTCTGTTGTATTTCATAATACTCTAGATGGCAGGTAGATTACTCTCACTTCCTGATCCCTGAGCACCACATTAGCTGATCCCCCTTACCTTTCTTACCTAACATTCTAAGTGGCAGATAGACACCCCACTCTCCTCTTTTTTCATTCCATCCTAACATTCTAGGTGACAGATTGCTCCCACTCCCCTTGCTACTAAAATGATTATCCTGCCATCAAAAGACTACTAGTCCATGTAACACATTTGACAGTGACCCACAATCTTTAACTTGATCCTCATCTTTACTTTCATTGCTTCCTAACGTTAAGTGCCAGCTAGACTAACCTCTCACTTCTCTTTCATTCCCCCTAAAAGTCTAGGTGTCAGACTAATCTCATGTTACTCCTTCATTTCATCCTGACAATTTGAGTTGACAGGCAGACTGACCACACTCTCATCTGTCATTCTCTAGGAGGTGGATTGACTGCTCCCACTTCCCCAGCTCCCACAAATGACGTATCTCCTTTGAAAAGCCTACTAACGTATGCGGTTTACAAGCTAGTGCCCCCTCATACTAACAAAAAATGTAAATAACTCCTTAATAAATCTACTTGCATTCTCTTTCTCTTCCTTGATAACTTACTTTTCACCTTCCTTTTATTTACCAAGTCTCTTTCTTAAACTGTTGTACTCCCCTAAACACATAGATACATAACAGTCTCAATCACATTGACCGCAAGACCCCCAGTATCTCTTCCACAGGTAAGAATAATGATCTTCATTACAACTACTGCAGTTCTAACTTGCCACACAATAAACTACAAATACATAGCCACTCCATTACACAAAATTAAAGACAGCTTTACTACGCCAGCTCACTTTACCCAAATAGGTATCAAGTTTATATTCTTAGAATGTAATAGCAAAATGACATATCTTTCCAAAACATTTCTTTGTGTAAACATTTTTTCTACAAATATTTGCAGACTTTCACATAAAGTGTACAGATATTCTTTCTAGTATTATCTGATCCTAAACTTAAAGTGACCAGTGACATACAGCCCAGGGCCATCTCAGCAACACTCTCAAACCCTTAATATACCATTTAACCCAACTAGAAACAGATACCTTAGAAATGCAACACTAAATTAGTGTAGTCTAAAAACATATGGTTTAACTTACAATCTTAGCTATTATCTGAGAGCCCACACAAACTCTGGATATTTCAGAAACCTGGCTTCAAGATGACACTTACCCTTCAGCTTTTATACTGGATAACTATTATATCTACAGTGATAAAAGACCTGGACTGAGAACTGATGGAAGTGCATTCCTGCTAATCAAAATGATTACATTCATAAGTATAACTGAGGTAACTAAATCCCTAACTAATAATGCCAACAGCCCCAACTAGGTTCTTTTACAGATCATCTTAGGAGGACACAGGTCCATTATACATCACACCCTTCATCAGTGCTTTGGTCCATGATACCATAAAAAACATGTTCCCAAAAAGTATCAACAATATCACCATCTTCTGTGGTGATTTCAGTATCTGCCACCAGGAAAGATGTAACTTTCCTTAACAAAATGTTGCAACAGCTTTACCTTACCTGGTTAATAAACTCAGCTACTAGAATGGGCAGAAATACAGGCAAAAGTTCAACTCTCAACTTAATACTAACCAATATACCAACAGATATCTTCATACAGAAATACTCTCAAATAGCCTAAGTGACCACCCACCAGAAAAATATTATTGGTCTTTCCAAACCACTTGGAAACAACCACATATAATTACAGGATGTGTATTCCCAAGTACTAAACTCCCTTACCTCAACATGCTGTTTAACTCTCTTGACTAGTTCCCCCCATATAATCTGACTGATCCCTCAGCTGCACTATATGTTTTCTTAAAAACACATACCCCCCTACATGATTTACTACCCCCCTAAATAAATGAAGACCTAAAGTGTAGGCTTGTCCTTGGCTGAGATCAAGAATAACATGAAAGTAAGAGATGCTTTTTGGCAGGACTGGAAACAAGATACACTTCACACCCAACTTTGTCAAGCCTTTCTAATCCTTAGAATACAAGTAAGAATTACCACTAATATGACAAAAGCCACATACCTGAGACAAAAACAAGAGCAAAACTCTCCCATACCAAAAAGATATTGGAGGGAAATAAAATAACTCTCAGAAACCTCAACTCATTTCCAGCATTCCAAGAGCAACCTTCTCACTAGAAATAACATTAACTTTGCCAAATGTTATGCACGCCATTTACAGAATTCCATATCTAATATCACAAATACCTTTCATACACTATACCCCCAACATCTCACTTCTCTCAAATAGCCAAACAAACCAACCCCTACTACTAAAAATTAACAGTACAGGTAGCAGCAGATAAGATAGCTAAATCATTTGCTCATATATTCAGCCTTTCCATGACTACTGTACCCATCTCTAATGAATTCAGGCAGTCCTTCATCATTCCTCTACTCAAAGTATATACTCCTAAAGACCTAAACAATGAAATACCCATCTCAGTTATCTGCCCTATTACATAAATATTTGAAAAGCATCTGTATAACCAACTACTGTTTTTGTAACTATTTAAATGCCTTCAGAGATCTCATAATGACTACAGATTTTATTTATTGTAACATGAATGAAGGGAACATCCCAGTAGGTCTTTTCATAGATATGGCCAGGGCCTTTGAAATTATTAACGAATTCAGACGTTTATTTTTGGACCTATTTGTGGGCACTGGAGACTTATTTTGGAGGTGTGTAGATGGCTTGACCAAAACTATAATAAGAACTGTAAGAAACTTTTGAGTTTTTATTAATGAGTGTTTAAGCATTAAGTAAACTTACATTTTATTTTTTCTCCCCACAGCTGACCATCAGCTGCCACAAGCTCCTTTCTTCATTCACTGGATCTACTGGACCTGTCTTAGCCTTCCCCAGGCTGAATCTGACTCACATTTGGGGCCAACGAGGAGACTGAGGATGCTGGTGAAGCACCATTCTGTTGTCAGGGACTGTGTCCAAACTCCTGTACACACACAGGGTGCAACAGAGGCAACAACATAGATATTTCCCTTCATAAGTGTATACTAGACTAACAACCACTCGGGCCCTTATAAACCTAACTGTGCAACCCAAATGGGACCACAAATTTTATTCATATAGGTGGTGATTTAATGACTGCCTCTGTCCATCAGATATGGAGGAGCCAGACCAGAGGTGAATTTCCGGTTATCCATCCATTAGTCCAAGTTGCTCTTAGAGATAGGCAGTAACTCTGCTATAAATTGCTGGGGGGTCTGTTTCAGAGAATGAGAATTCTCTGAGCAACATATCTGTCTCTCCAACGGGTCTATATGACATCACCAAACGCTTAAAAAAGCGAACGGTGATTAATCAACCCTATGTAAGTGAAAGCTTACAATTTCGAACTGTCAGAACAGCGATTTTTTTCCTAGGGAAAAAAAATCACTGTTTTAGGAAAAAAATTGCTGTTCCAACAAAAAAAAAAAAAAAGCACTTTAAACATTACAGTAAGTGGAGAGCTTCACCCCACACACCCCCCTACTTAAATATACCAACTCCGAGACTGCACTACAGTGCCAAAAATGGAAAAGTAACGAAGCAGCCAAGCAAATTCTTTCCCAGGGAAAGAATTCACTTAAAAAACGCTTTTATCTTTTGCTGTTTCGATCTTTTGAGTTCGACCAAGATGCATTCGAAAGAATGCATCTTCGGTCTTCTAATAGGGAACCCCTCTCCAACATGTTCTAATTTGTCACAAGTGAAATTTAATTGATTTATTGTGGTATATCTGATGTTGCTTGTTTTTTGGCTGTGCAAATGGTTAATCAAAACAGGGTCCAGGGATGCCTTGTATGCCAGGCAAAGATCACCTTTTAGAATTAACTCAGAAGTATGTATGATATCGAGTAAGGAGACAGGGTTTTGTGGCAATCAGCTTAAGACATTGTGTTTTCTCATTGTATTCTTTTTGTAAGGAACCATAGCGGATGTTACAGTTGCTGCACGCGTTTGGTCAGGTACATACTGAATGGGGCATTACACTCTATGATAGATCTGATGAGGCCAAGTACCATGCTATGATGACCTTTCTGGACCTAGGTGCCATGCCCTTGCTTATAAGTTGAGCAACATAGAAGGATTTTCTTACTACCTTGGGCACATGTTGGTCAAAGGCTAGGTTATTATCTACATGGGTTCTCAAATCCCTGGCTGATGAATCAGGTTTCAAGGGTGTTTTATTGATGATGGCATTACCCAGGGTGGTATAATTTCCAAAAGGTACTATAATGCATTTCTTGGTACCGAGTTTTAATCCTTGGCTTTGGCAACAAGTGCTTGTCTGTATTAGGCCTTCCTGAAGGGTGTTCTCATCTTGGGGGAATTTAATGACTGCTCCCAGTTTATAATCATCTGCAAACTTGGTCTGCCAAAGGCCTTTGACATTGGATTTGACTTTCAAGAAGTAGATACCAAAGAGGAGTGGGTCCAGCACAGAGTCCTGGGGGACTCCACTGTTGACTAGCCTCTTTGTGGAGGTGGCCTCGCTGATTCTAACCTCATGGGTCCTATCAGTGAGCCAGCTAGCCATCCAGCTTGTTATAAAGAGAGTTTATCCCTAGTTCCAAAAGATTGTTGACAATGTCCGAGTGGGATATTGTGTCAAATGCTTTAGCCAGATCTAAGGCAATATGCAAAATTTTTGCCCCAACCATCACCTTAGTGACCTTTTCAAAGAGGTCCACTAGATTCAGTAAGCATGGCTTTCTTTGTCAAAGCCAAACTTGGATGAATCCAGTATCTAGATGTCTCCTGTGTCTTTGTTGATAAGAGACACTGGAGAGTAGCTAAAGGAAAATTCTACCTTATGTCTGCAACATGCTGTAAATTCTACATTCTGAGCTTTTCAGGTAACATCAAGGCATAACATCATACTACAAATCAATAAATTAATATGATTATTTCTTGAAGTATAACTCCAAGTAAAAAGTATAAATGACAGCATTGTTCTGTATGAGATGGTCAGTAATTATGACAGTAAATTCTTTACTCATTAGGCTTATAAACCAGTAAAATGATTTGCTTAAAAAATCTGAAAATTATTTTTATCACTGAGACAGTGTATGCTACACCCAGTGCTAGCGATAGTTGAATCCATTATGATGAGGTATTTTACATGATGACATGCATTTTTAAGTCACCTTGGATTGTGAAATATTTGGATTTTGAAACATTTATGAAAGTTTGAATTAAGCAACTTGTCCAAAAATAACTACATAAATAACATAAAATTTCACACGTTTTTCAAGTTGTTCAATTTTTAAATATTAAAAAAAGATAATCATGTCATATGCTTGCATGCATTACAATTATCTGATAAACTATACATGATACCTATTCTGCAATCTGAGTGTTCAATTTTTCAACATATTTTATAGACTGCATAGTTTTTAATTAGCACAAAGTGACTTTTCACTCAATACATTTAAACTGCTGTATTTTTCACTGGCTGTTTATTTCTTAAGTATTGAAAATGAAGATGTGAGGTGGCACATTTGTAATGATCAGAAAGTTAGAAATTGATGTGAAAAGTCACATTTTTTAAAACTCTGTACTAGGCAAAAGGGATGTGACAGAAAATGGGAAGATGATCAATAAAGTCTAAAGGATGTACAGAGCTAAAACTGGTCACAAGTTTAGTACCAGCCAATATATTAATTTTTGAGTCAAGCTGCAGCAGTAAAAAAAAAAAAGCAAATATGGTGCACCAAGTGGTCCTGTCTCCAATAAACATAAAATAATGTTTAGTTCAATAATGGGGGCTTCCAATTCCGCTTGTATTGGGAACACAAGCTCTGCAGGGGAATGCAAAATTATAGTTACAAATTTAAACCATCTCCATTCATAAATGAATATTTTGTTCAGGAAAATCAAACTAAATATGCCTCCACCGAAATCACCATGCAAAGTAAAATTGAACCCGGAGAAACACTAGAAGAACATACTGGTGATACTGTTTGCAGAAATAGAGGAAATCTTGGGACTTAATTCGCAAGTTGGAAATACAAATGCTACTATCACCCCAGATGAGCAGCCCAGAACTCTGAATGTAGCTGCTGAACTCTCACACTAGCTGTGACCCTTTTCAGCAGCTTCTCAAAATTATTTTCCCAATTAAATTAAGGATATCAGGTCAGTGGTACACAATGTAGCAGGTTGCACAGTCACTGTCAAACAGAAGATGCAGGATATCACTTTGCATTTGGCAGAAACCAAGCACCAAATATATCCAGTATTGTTCACTCATCCCATGCACACAAGGACAAATGACCTGGAAAACAGAGGCCGATGAAAAAATGTTCACATATCGGGATTGCCCAAAAGGGTAGAACAAAAAGAACTGGCCCATTTCCTGCAGACATGGCTACCAACTACATTAGGACTTGATTCATCCATGAAGATCTACATTGAAAGTACACACATAGCCTTCCTGCCACTTCCAAAGTCTGGTGGCCCAATAAGGCCAGTCATAGTTTGCTTTCTGTCCTTTTCCCAAAAAGAAAAAAATTCTTCATACTGCCTATTAAAAACAGAACCTTCAGTACATGGGTCAAAGGATAAGATTTAACAATGATTACAATAAGCTGGTGCTGCAAAGTAGGAGGCAATTGTCTCCTCTAACTAATTCTCTAAGGGAAAAATGCACAATTCCCTACCTGGCTCGCCTGAGGGTTATGCACCACAACATTGTACTTGCCTTCTCACAGCTTGACAGTGCAATATTGTACTTGCAGGATAAAGCTAACATTTCAGTGCCTGAAAATGTGGACAGAGTCCTTGCTACGACTAAAAGAGGGCAGGCAGCAGCTGAATTAAGTACATCTTCACCAGGCCCAAAAAGAGTGAAATCTATGTAACAGAATTAAATACTAGATACCCTGGCCACTTAATTTGATTTTTTCACCAATGAATGGTGAGATGAAGAAATGAGGTGCTCTCATTGGCTAAATTTGTTGACTATAGTACTAACCTTTCGGGATGGCTGTGGAATAGTCAATGCACAAGTTTTCATGTTGCTGAAGGAAAATTGTTCTCTATGCTGGGTACATACTAATCCCCTAAATGAGCACTGTAAATGATAGCGACACACTGATGTGCTTTTATTGGAATCTCCACTTCAAATATAGGTGACAGTGGAAAACCCTTGAGGTTCATAGCAGCCTCATAGCCTTGAAGGCCATTCTCATTAGTCTGCATATAGTTAAAGCATTGTGGGAATTTGATGGCTTTGCATCTGACATTTCATTCCTCCTGATGCTGTTTTTGCATACTGTTGTTCTTACTGTGCTTATCTTTATATTAAGCTCTTTTTACTTGAAATGTTTTAAATGCAGATATACTTTCTCCCTCTTTAGACATAGCCAATGATATTTAATGCCTTACTGTTTGGCAGGGGCTCACCACATATATGCTTTCATTTCTACCTCTCATGTTAAGCCTTCTTAGAATAAATGTGAATGGCATTAACTCCTCTGTCAAAATGTTGCACCTGTGCATGTGAGCAAGAATGGCACCTTTCAAAAACAAAACTCAAGAAGTTGACTTCTAGGAGTTATCCTTTGCTTTCTAATTTAGCACACACCTCTGGCAAAGGACAGGGAGTGGCATTTCTGGTTAATCGTAAAACTATTGTAAATATGCAATTATACAATGACCCCCCCCCCCCATTAATATTCAGAAACATGCACGCTGATTGGTCAGCGTGCACGTTGTAAATCAGAGTTATAGTAATGGAAAAAGGTCCGGTCACCTGGACTTTTTCCATTACTATAACTCTTTTTTTACAGCAACGGAGAACGCAAGATCTCCATTGCTTCACACTGTCTCGCTTTGTTAAATGAGTTTAACATAGCGAGACAGCTTTAAAAAAAAGCAACGGAGATTCTCAGTTGCTTTTTAAAACTGTCTCGCTATGTTAAATGAGTTTAACATAAAAGCAACGGAGATCTTGCTTTCGCCATTGCTTTTTTCAAAACTGTCTCGCTAGGTTAAATGGGTTTAGCATACCGAGACAGCTTTAAAAAAAGCAATGGAGATTCTCTGTTGCTTTTTTTTAAAGCTGTCTCACTATGTTAAACCCATTTAACATAGCGAAACAGTTTGTAAAAAGCAACAGAGATCTTGCTTTCTCCGTTGCTTTTGCCCACAGCTCTGATGTACTGTGTAGGCATACGCTTGCGCAGTACATCAGAACTGCCGCAGAATACCAGACAGCTGCGGAAGAGCAGCAAGGAGGCATTATACAATGCCATTATTTAAGAAAAGTAATTATTTTTTTTCTTAAATAATGTCATTGTATAATAGCAATAACCCACTTCTGGGTGTGAGTAATTCTGGATTTACCCACGGTTGGCTTTGTTTGGCCACTCAAGCTTTGCCCTCGTGACCAAACCACACCAACCGAGGGTAAATCCAGCATGACCCACACCCAGGCATGGGTTATTGCTATAATATCCAACTGTTATATACTTTCACTTTGCCAGGGGAAGAAATGTCAGGTGCAGTGATCCAATATCAAGTGAAAGTGTTGGCCTTAGTATCTATTCATTTCCATTCATCCATAGGTATTTTAGCAGCAGGAAGACTTTTAGTTTTTGTCCAGGAAAGCACAAAGGGTCTTCTGGTTCTCATGGATGATTTCAGTTGCATCACTGATCTTTGAGACTTGTCCACTCTCCATCACCCCATCTATCTGCATACAGTTAATTCTTGTGGTCTTGGGCAAAAGATATGTCACTAATGGATATAGGAGCCCCTAAAAACTCTACCCATGTTTACTACACACATTACTCTTCCCAATTTGGCACCTCTAGTGGGACAGATAAGATCTATATAGACAATGACTCACTTGAAATGGACCCGAAACTCTAAATAATGTAATGTCCATACTCAGACCATGAAGCATGCCTGTGCCATTTTACTAAAGATATACCTTCCCTATATATATATATATATATATATATATATATATATATATATATATATATATACACTATGTTAAAAAAATAGAATTCCCAGGCATATTGCAGGAAATCACAATGACTTTCTGCAGTGTCATCAGGATTTATATTGTGGCCTGCACTTAGTATGGAATTCTTTTAAGGAGTATGCCCATGCCTGTATATGAACCTGGGCCTTTGCCATGTTTATCTCTTGGAACCAAGAGCTTGATAAGCTCCAATCAACAGTATAGAGATCACCTCAGAGCAAGGTCTAGATAAAAGGATCACACCACAATCCAAGGTCTATCTTAACCAAAAAAGCAGTTTCGACAGATCATTCATATTAATACAGAGATTGCATTGGACAAGCTCTGTCGCCAATACTATTAGAACCCACCTTCTATTTCCTATTGGTTAGCATGGAAATATAAATATAAGACAAGGAAAAAAATTCCATACCCAATAAGATGAGTAGAAGGTGCACAACTGATGTCCTCTAAACTCCAGTTATTAGAACATTTTTGAAAATATTTCACCAGCCTTTATGGAGGCTCCCCAGAATCCCTGGAACTAGATGGGTGATAACTTTTTTACTATCTTTAAGCATCACCCGCCCCCCATTTAAGCTTTAAGTAAGCCACAATGATATCACAGCCCATTAGTAAAGTGGAAGTCTTACAATCTATTAAGAGGTTGAAAACTAACAAAGGTCCAGGGGCAGGCAGTTTCCATCAGAATTCTACAAGGCCCTTCCCCAAGCTCCAATTTGTCTTTTGTGGAATGCCCATTATACAGCTTCATTAGGATAACCAGTACGTCCATCTTGGAAGACATCTATAATTCTCCAATTCTCCAAGTCCTCAAGCTGGACAAAGATCTCACTGATACTTCAAACTATAGGCCTATTTCCATGCTAAATGTTGACAAGATTTATATGGGAATATTGGCAGCCAGAATCACATTGCTACTGCCTGCTTTAATACATCCTGACCAGGTTGGATTTATTAGAGGTTGTTCTGCTACTTGTAACGTACTGAGAGTAGCTCTGTGGTTCGACAGGGTTCAGCATTCTATCCATCCTAAAGTCCTGCTTTCTGTTGATGCAAAAAAGCAATGGACAATGTCAAATGGGAATATATGTCCTGGGTCCTTCAGACCTTTTGTTTCCCAGAAAACTTTCTAGATGCTATGTGGACTGTATATTGCAATATGATCACAGTAGTAAAATGAGCACCCTATTACTCTACACCCCTATTACAAACAGGGTGCAACAACGCTCCCCTTATCCTCTATGCTCTTTTTCCTGGCTATTGAAGCAATTACTACAGTGCTCAGGTCAGCTATAGATACAAGAGCAATCTCCAACTCAGGTAGCAAATATATATCATAGCATTACTTCTTGACAGTCCGACTCTATTAATTTAATTTTAATTTTAACATTTGTTTACCAGGAAAGTCTGACTTGGAACAAAGCCAATTTTCAGTGGAGGCCTGGGGAGAAATGCTCCAGATGCATGTCTTTGTACGTGAGAGGAAACCGGAGCACCCGGAGGAAACACACACGAATGCAGGGAGGACATGCAGACTCCACACAGAAGACACTCAAGCCAAGAATTGAACAGGAGAACCTCGTGCTGTGTGACAGCAATGCTACCATTGCAACACTGCACCATCCATTCATTAAAAAAATATTAATTAAAAAATGTTGGGAGCTTCTCTCAGGCTGTCGCTTCTGTTCAGGCTACAAGGTCAGTTGCACTATGTCAGCTCTCTTAATGCCCAAACCTCAGTTATTTAAGAAGATCTCAATGACCTTCACTTTTCATCTGATTCTTCCTTGCTCCATTACCTTGGTGTTATGTTTTGCTTTTCACCAGTGGTAACTAGAGATGCAAATGTTGCTCTTATTCCCAAGGCTACGCATGAAGCCTTGGCAGAATGGATCAGTTGGAACCTCCCATCTGAGGTAAGGCTACATTTAGTTAAATGACCTTGTATCCTATGCTGTTATATATTTTGTAAAATCTACCAATGACACTCCCCTTGGTACAACTGCAAAACTGAGACAGGCAAATTAGACAGTTCTTATGGTCTCCGTACAACTCTAGAGGACGTTTGGACATTTACTACACACCAAAGTCTTCTGGAGTATTGAGACTTCCTTGCCTCATCTGGGCTCAGAAAGCTTTACTCTTAAGATATATCTTAGAATGCTTTGTTCATGAGAAACCAGCACTATCTGCAAATAAAGTTATTATTCCCAGCTTTGTATCCCCATCCCCAGATGCAGTTAGTCCTAGAAAATCCATTAATCCAGTATGTAGAACCTATGATGAACACAGAGATCTCAAAGAAAAAAAATGACAGGTATGGATTTATCAACACTTTTTACACCCCACAAGACCTTACAAAAGCATTTTCTGACTATCACAGGCATGATTTGACAGAAGCTCAATTAAAATCTATAGTACGATCCCCTTCTGAATCTTAAACTTCCCATGATGGAAACTATTCTCTTGAAAATGTCTCTATCAGTTATTTCTAACCCTGATTAGATATATAAATATAAACTCACCACCACCTCAGTGCTGAAGATGTCATGGGAAAGATCCAGTCTCCAGTTGGGAACATATAATTTGGAGCTTTCCCGTTGCCACATTTCCCCCTGAGGTACATAATGAGATGTATTTAGCTTTTTTCCAGACATTTCTCCCCACAGAATCCTACTTATTACACTAGTGATGTCTGGGAAATCTATTACTAGGCATTGGGAAATAACAGATCAACCTCAGATCTCAGAATGCTGGCACCTACTTCAGAATTTATATTATTCTAAATGAGCTATTATGCAGAAAAGAAATAAACTAGAGCCTTTCAGTCATATTAGGAAATGTGACTTGCTTCCATTTGAAACTAAGTAAACAAACCTTGTCCTCTCATCAACACTATGCACTGCCCATGAGCTCATGCTCCACTTTAGATCCATTGAATTCTATAGATACATATTGGTACCATACGAATGTCATGCTGGCTTGAATTGAATTAGAATGTAAACAAACTTTAACACATCACATTATATTAAACCAACAGTATCTGATGAAATGAGGTTCATAGGTTCATAGGTAGGTACTAGGCTATCGGCCCAAGGGCCTACGTAAGCCTAGCCAACAAGGTTCTCTGGCTTATGCCACCCAAGAAAGTTATTTTCCTGTGCCACTGTTGAGCAGAGACACAAGTGATCCCCGGAGTGTATTTCCTATTTCCCATCCACTCATCAAGATTTTTCTTGGAGTGCTAATGAAGGACTTTGCTTGACATAAATGGGTAGCATGTTCCAGAGTATGGGAAGTCTCTGGGACAGGAATCTATCCCTCAAGCATGTCCTGTTTGTTGTGGTGAAAAGGTTTAGGTCCCTAGAGCATGTAGCTCAGAGGGATTGGGATTTCTTTAGGTGTAGCATGTCCAACAGCTCTGGGTTTGACATAGCTTTATATGTTAGGCAGAGATCACCTCAGAGTAGGCGATATGCTACGGAGTAAAGCTGGAGTTTTTTGAGGCAGTCAGTGTAGGGCATTTGTTTGAGGCCAGTAATCTTCTTTGTGAGGTACTTCTGTGGCCTTTCCAGCTGCTGCAGATCTCTTGTGTGGTACATTCCATTGTACTCTATAATAGGTCTAATGAGTGTCGAGTAGAGGGGAACAATGACCTCTTTTTTCCTGAATGAGAACCCTTTTATGATGAGGTGTGCCATGTAGAAGGACTTCCTGACTACTGTGGCGATGTGACTATCAAAGGAGAGACTACTGTCCACCTGGATCCGGTGTTGCGTTTCCTCTTTCTTTTTCTTTATTTTATTTAATTTCATCTCATGTTATCTTGTTTTAAGTTATTAATTTGTATTCCTATTCATTTAATTCATCTATTAGCTCATTAATTCATCGGTTTTAAATTTATAGATATCAAATTTGTATGTCATATGTTTCATAGTTCATCATGGTTATTAGTTAAAATATATATCATCTCTATATTACTACTATAAGATAATAGCACATTTTTTGCTGTTTGAGATGTTTCAATAAAAAATTTTTAAAAAGATGAAAGCTTTGTCAACATTTTGTCAAAGAAGAACAGTTAACGGAAGTAGAAAATAACACGTTTGCTAGGAGTAGTCTGAAGTTATTACTGGAATTATCTATGTAGTAAACAACAATAAAAAAGGCAAATGTTGCAACACTGAAAAATTGTAGTAAAATAATAAACAACAAAGCTTTCAGATTAACAAATGAAGGATTCTTTAATGTGAAAGCTTTGTTGTTTATTATTTTAATAAAATTTTTCAACGTTGCAGAGTCTGTCTTTTTTATCATTGTTTATGCTTTGGATTGATCCTGCTTTACCACGGATTATATTCTGTTTTGTTCTTGCTTCTATTATCTATATAATGAAACCAGACCCACTGAATGCAAGTTGTTTCCTATACCACATACTATTATTTATAAATAAAAACAGAAGTTTAGAAAGCAGACATGAAATGAAAACGTTCAATAGTTTTATATGAACTGATATCCTCAGAATGTGTGTGTGTGTGTGTGTGTGTGTGTGTGTGTGTGTGTGTGTGTGTGTGTGTGTGTGTGTGTGTGTGTGTGTGTATGTGTTGGGTGGAGGGGGGCTTAAAGTTAGAACTTTTATTTCTCGCTGGGACACACCATTTCCAGACATTTTATTTCCTAATTAATCCAAAGCAAGCATGGAATAGATAAGATTCTAAAAGAGGTCACAAGGAGCACAAAGGTGGCAGGATGTATATTTATTACCAACAGGAAGTATCAATATGCATCCTTAAGGAACAACTATGAAAGTGGGAAGTATTTGCAGCCATGAATTACAGAAATGAGATATGAAGCAAGTAGTTAAGGACATCAATAAGTAACTAAAGCTTAATTTTGAGGAGGAAATGGTTTCAATAAAGATGCAGTATAGATTTTTCTTTTCACTTAATAGCATTGCTCACATGCAGCAAATCAAAATGTGACACAAGTTGTATAAATAAACGAGGCCTGAAATAGCAAATTAAGAAATAAAGCAGTTTCAGGCTGTGAAGAATGAGACCTGAGTTTGAATTCCATCAACTCCCACATGCATGCAGGGAGACACTAAATAAATTATTTGACTTCCCTCAGATAACAAGTAAAAAGAGAGTAAAAAAAAATTCTAGTTACAGACGGAGACTTTGAGTTGTGTGTATTTGTCAGTTGTGTTTGCATGCAAAGCTTGTGTAGCATGCAATTACATATTTATAGGCCCAACATACTGCACTCCTTAAAATGGAGAACATCAACATCTGGACAGAGACCTGGTTCAAGGCTCCAGAGAGCATCCTTGCATTACCAGGCTATAATTCATACCACACCTTTCGGCCACCTAACCTGGACCGAAACACTAAAGGTGGAGGCGTGTCCATATTCATTAAGGATATCCACACCTACAGGCTAGCTGCTCAGCATAATGCATCAGAGATTATCCAAGTGCAACTAACTCTGGGCAAGACCGCAATCCAAATTGTAACTTGCTACAGATCCACCACCATGCCCCAGGATTCCCATTCCTCATTTCCTGATACACTGGAAATGTTAGGGTACAACCCAACACCCTCATAATGGGTGATTTCAACTACTCCACCATTAACTGGGAAAACTACTCATGCACCAACTCTTTTGCTCAAAGTTTTCTGAAATTCATAAATTCCACTGCCTTGAATCAACTTGTCCACACTCCCACCATGGGCAGCAATATCCTATACCTGGTCATTACCAACATGGATGACCAGTGTTCCACACCAGAGGTCAATTCCTCACTGGTCAGATCCGACCACAAGCTAATCACCCTAGACATCCACATCCCGCCCCCACCCCCCTTAGGGAAACCACCATAAAAAATGTATCCAAAGCCAACTTCACGCTTCTTAAGACAGAAGTGGCAAACTTCACGACACACATGCAGACGGACAATAGAGGTACAACTGCTGAATCCTACACAAATGCACTTTATAAGCACTTACACGAGTGCATGGATCGTTCTATCCCTAACAGAACCAAGATGCTATCCTCCAAAAAAGGAAGCAAATCTGGTGGTCCCCTTCCATAAACAAACTCTACAACAGAAACAACTGTTGCAGAAAAGAGTAAAATTCCATGACTGGAGGAACTTCTTGGTCAGCCTCAGTAAGAAGCTGAGATCCCTCATAAAATCCTCCAAAGCTAGTTATGAAAACAAAATCGCCACTGATTATAAAGGCAACCACAACGCATTCTATAGCTATGTCAAGAATCTCAATGGCAACACTCAGATCTGCTCTGAGTTACAGCACAATAGCACTAAATATACAGAACCAATTGATACTGCCAACATCCTGGCAGATAGGTTCAGTGCTAACTTTACCCCTCTCTTACCCCCTATAGGGCCCATCTCTATACTGGAAGAATGCAAAGTTCCTGTAATCAAGGCTGCACAAGTAAAAACCACACTCTCCAAAGCCAAGAACTTTGCACCCACTGAATGGAGCACAGTGACGGTTATCCCACTCCATAAAGGGGAGCCACCATGGACCCCGGGAACTACCGCCCCATTAGCCTAACGAGTCTGGTCTGCAAGGCCATGGAATGTATCATCATGATACTTATAAACAAAGACATTGATAATCTCCAAACTCTGGACTCCACCCAGTTCAGGTTTGTAAAAGGCAGATCATGTCTCCTAAACCTGATAGACTTCTTTGAAGCAGTCACCAAAGCCATAGACAAGGGTAAAGTGGTTCACACAGCCTATCTAGATCTCGCCAAGGCTTTTGACACCATCCCCCACTCTGGAATTATAGATAAACTCACTAAACTAGGTATAAATCCCTATGTCATAAGATGGGTTGCCAACTGGCGTACTGACAGAATCCACACTGTGAAAGTAGCAGACTCCAAATCCGACTTCAGACCAGTGACAGTCCTGGGTCCTCTCCTGTTTGGTATCTACTTTTCTGAAGTACAGACTAACACAGAAGGTCTTTGGCTAACAAAGTTCGCAGATTACTGCAAACTAGGAGCCATAATCAAAACTCCTAAAGATGTGGACATCCTACAAAAGGGCCTCACTGAGACAGATGCCTGGTGTCAAAACCATGGCCTCAAGCTCAATGCCAAAAAGGGCATCGTCATCGCCTTTGGTAAAAACTCTGTACCCATGAGCTACCACATAGGTGGTAGTCTACTTAACACTGAAAGTGTGATAAGAGACCTTGGGACACAGATGGACAGTAGTCTCTCCTTTGATAATCACATCGCCATAGTAGTCAGGAAATCCTTCTACGTGGCATACCTCATCACAAAAGGTTTCTCATCCAGGAAAAAAGAGGTCATTGTTGCCCTCTACTCATCACTCATTAGACCCATTATAGAGTACAATGCCCCTTTTGGTATGTACCTCACAAGACATTCCTGTCCCAGAGACTTCCCATACTCTGGAACAAACTACATATCTATATCAAACAAAGCTCCTCATTAGCACTCTTCAAGAAGAGAAAAATCTTGATGATTGGATGGGAAATAGGAAATTCACCCCGGAGATCACCTCTGGGGCTCTGTTCAACAGGGGGCACAGGAAAATAATTTTCTTGGGTGGCGAAAGCCAGGGTACCTTTTTGGCTAGGCTTATATAGGCCCCAGGGCCAATAGCCTAGTATATATGCACTCTGATTCTTGATCATACTGTTACAACTTCTAATGAAGTTCTTGGTTACTGAATAAAGAATGAGAGCACTAAATATCAGTTTGCCTAGTCCTTTTCCTTCATAGCAACATGAAGTTCTGTTAATTAATTAGTATTTTCTCTTTGTTTGGTGTTTTTTTTCAGTTTATTTTTTAAATTTAGCATCCTAGCCTGATAATTTAATAATGAAGGTTAGGGCTATGAGCTCTCAGTAATGTTCATTCTGCACATCAAGGTTTGAGTCTGACAACCGTCACTTCTAAACTATGTACTTCTCTGTGAGTTACTTAACCAGTTAGTGATATCCCTGAAGAAATGTATGTATGTCAAGTAAACTCATGCAGTTAATAGATTAATCAAAAATATTCTACCATTCTGAGAAGTTGAATAAAACAAATACAAAAAATGCTAGCAATTGCTTAGTGTAGTTAGAATTAGTTTATTACTTTAATTATGCCATCATGGCATGTGTACTTTGCCTTCCATTAAACAGTATCATACAATGCCTATATTTACTTAAATACATATAGTTTACACTATCTCATGTCCACAGAAGCAGCAATATGAATGAGAATCTTAGACACTACTTATCTGCTGACATGATTATGTGCATCTGTTGTGTATTTGAAGGCAATGACTGAGTTCACACAGCCTATAAAAGAACCATTAAACATATTCATATAGTAAGATGTTACTAATAGAAGACGAGAATTTCCTTTGCTTCAGAACAAAGAAAAATAAACAGTTTGGGAAGCAATAATAAATTATTCAAAAACTGATTATTTAGAAATGTTAACTGCACATGGATCCCCATAGTAACACATCCTGATGTACATTACATAGGTTCATAGGTAGGTACTAGGGTATTGGCCCTGGGGCCTATATAAGCCTAGCCAAAAAAGTTCCCTGGCTTTCATCACCCAAGAAAGTTATTTTCCTGTGCCCCTGTCTAACAGATTCACAGAAGTGATCCCTGGGGTGAATTTCCTATTTTCCCATCGAATTGTCAAGATTTTTCTTAAACTGGGCTAAAGAAGAGATTTGCTTGACATGAATGGGTAGTCTGTTCCAGAGCATGGGAAGTCTCTGGGACAGGAATTTATCCCTCCACCATGTTCTGTTTATTGTGGTGGCAAGGTTTATGTCCCTGGAGCATGTGGCTCAAAGGGATTGGGGTTTCTTTAAGTGTAGCATGTCCAACAGATCTGGGTTTGATGAGTCTTTGTATGTTAGGCAGAGGTCGCCTCTGAGTAGGTGATAAGCGACGGGGTAGAGCTGGAGTTTTTCGAGACGGTCTGCGTATGGGATCTGTTTGAGGCCAGTTATCCTCTTAGTGAGGTATTTCTGTGGTCTTTCTAGTTGTTGTAGATGTCTTGCAAGGTACATGCCAAATGGGGTGTTGTACTCTATAATGGGTCTGATGAGGGATGAATAGAGAGAAACAATGACCTTTTTTTTTTCTGGAGGTGAGCCCCTTTCTGATGAGGTGTGCCACATAGAAGGAATTCATGACTACTGTGGCGATGTGATTATCAAAGGAGATGCTACTGTCCACCTGTGTCCCAAGGTCTGTTAACATACTTTCAGTGTTTAGTAGGCTACCGCCTATGTGGTAGTTCATGGGTACAGTGTTTTTCCCCAAAGGGGATGACAATGCACATATTGGCATTGAGCTTGAGGCCATGACTTTGACACCAATCATCAGTCTCAGTGAGGCCCCTTTGTAGAATGTCCACATCATTAGGCGATTCTATTATGGCACCTAGTTTGCAGTCGTCTGTGAACTTCATTAGCAAAAGACCTGCTGTATTAGCCTGGACTTCTGAGAAGTAGATGCCAAACAGAAGAGAACCCAGGCCTGAGCCTTGTGGTACTCCACTTGTCACTGGTCTGAAGTTGAATTTGGAGTTGGCTACTTTCACTGTGTCAGTTCTATCAGTGAGCCAGTTGGCCACCCATCTTGTGACATAGGGATTTATGCCCAGTCTAGTGAGTTTATCTATAATTCCAGAGTGGGGGATGGTATAGAAAGCCGTGACGAGGTCAAGCTAGGCTGTGTGCACCACCTTACCCTTGTCCACAGCTCTGGTGACTACTTCAAAGAAGTCAATCAGGTTTCGGAGACATGACCTACCTTTTACAAACCCAAACTGAATGGGGTCCAGAGTTTGGAGGTTACCTATGTCCTTGTTTACAAGGTCCAAAATGATACATTCCATGGCCTTGCAGACCAGGCTCATCAGGCTAATGGGAAGGTAGTTCCCGGCGTCCGTGGTGGTGCCCCCTTTGTGGAGTCAGATAACCGTCACTGTGCGCCAATCAGTAGGCGCAAAGTCTGAGGTGAGGCTATGACTGAACATGGTACTTTAGTGAGGTGCCAGTTCGTTTTGTAGTTCATGCAGAACGCAGCCTGGGATGTTGTCAGGTCCCAAGGATGCTGTGTTCTTGGCTTTGGAGAGTGCGGTCTTTACTTGTGCAGCCGTGATTGCAGGGTCTTTCCATTCTTCGGTATAGTGATGGGCTCTTTGAGGGATGGGGGGGGTGAAGTTTGCACTGAACCTATCTACCAGGATGTTGGCAATATCAGTTGGTTCTGTATATCTAGTGCCATTGTGCTATAGCTCAGAGCAGATCTGAGTGTCGCCATTGAGATTCTTGACATACCTGTACAATGCTTTGTGATTGTCTTTAGAATCAGTGGTGATTTTATTTTCATAACTAGCTTTGGAGAATTTTATGAGGGATCTCAGCTTCTTACTGACGCTGACCAGGGAGTTTTTGCACTCAGGGGATTTTACTCTTTTTTGCAACAGCTTCTTCCTTCTGTTGTAGAGTTTGTTTATGGCAGGGGACCACCAGATTGGCTTCCTTTATTTGGAGGATAGCTTCTTGGTTCTGTTGGGGATGGCACAATCCATGCACCCGTGTATGTGCTTATACAGTGCATTTGTATAGGATTCAGCAGTCATACCTCTGTTTTCTGTCTGTATAGGTGTCATGAAGCTTAGCACTTCTGTCTTAAGAAGCGTGAAGTTGGCTTTGGAGAAGTTTTTTACGGTGGTTTCCTTAATGGGGGGTGGGGGTAGGATATTGATGTCTAGGGTGATTAGCTTGTGGTCGGATCTGACCAGCGAGGAGTTGACCTCTGTCATGGAACATCGGTTGCCCATACTTGTAATGACTAGGTCCAGGATATTGCTGCCCCTGGTGGGAGTATGGACAAGCTGATCCAAGGCGTTGGAATTTATGAATTCCAGAAAGCGTTGAGCAAATGAGTTGGTACATGAGTAGTTTTCCCAGTTGATGGTGGGGTAGTTGAAATTGCCCATTATTAGGGTATTGGGCTGTACCTTAATATTACCCAGTATATCAAGAAATGTGGAGTGGGCATTCTGGAGCATGGCAGGGGATCTGTAACAAGCTACAACCTGGATTGCAGTCTTGCCCAGTGTTAGTTGCTCTTGGATAATTTTGGATACATTATGTTGAGCAACTAGCCTGGAGGTGTGGATATCCTTAATGAATATGGACACCTCCTCCTTTAGTGTTTCGGTTCAGGTTAGGTAGCCGAAAGGTGTGGTATGAGTTATAGCCTGGTAATGCAGTGGTGCTCTCTGGAGCCTTGAACAAGGTCTCCATCACTGCATAGATGTCAATGTTCTCCATTTTAAGGAGTGCCTTGTGTGAGTGCATTTTGAGGTTTAGACTTCTATCATTGAGTAGCATTATCTTCAGATTTTACTTGCTTATAACTGCTGCTGTGGTGAGTTTGTCATTTTAACCTTGCCTAAAAAAGGCACAAAGGCACTATAGGGGTGGCAAGAGCCTTAGACAGTATCTGGAATCCCAGGGGTGACAGGTGCAGGCCATCTATGGCAAAGCATCATGGTCTGTTGATCCCCTTAGAATGACACAGAAGCTTAGCCAATTGTTGACGTCAATCATTTTGTCTTTGTATTGTGGTATCATTCTGGGGAATGGCAGGATGCAACTCAGGGTTAGAGTCATACCTGACTGGGCTACATGACCCGAGAGCTCCTCCATGTCTCTTTTCATGTAGTCCAGGGAGGTACATCTCAGGCCTTTCACACCAGCATGGACAATGACAGAGTCATATTTGTACTTGTTGTGGCATGACCTGAGTGCTTGTGTTATGTGACAGATCCTGATATCCGACAGGCAGCTGACAGTAAATTTCTCCTTGTTTAGTCTGGTGAGTGGGACATCAGTGTACCTGACTACAGAGTCACCTATGGGTAGTGTGTTGGGTACGTTGTTTTGCCTTATGGGCTGAGGTTGAGTGGCACACTGATTTTGTGGGCTATGTGTCATTTGGGTAGTGTTGAGGGGTGGTGGTTGCTTGCTTTTCAGCTTTGGAGATTTCTGTTGTTTGGGCAGATTTTTATTGAGAGCCTCCATGAATGTAGGTGTGTGTTTTGTGTTACTATGTTTGGGTTTAGGTGGTGTAGGTTTTGATGGACTATGTATCCTGTACGGGTACTATGTAGAGCCCCTGAAATCACAGACACTCAGGTTAAAATAGCCCTCTCCAAAGCCCAAAACACAGCATCAATGGGACCGGACGGTGTCCCAGACTGCATCCTACATGAGCTCAAAGATGACTTAACCCCTCACCTAAACACACTGTTCAAATTCAGCCTCTCCACAGGCTATGTACCCATAGAGTGGTGCACAGTAATAGGTATTCCACTCCACAAAGGTGGAGCCACAACAGACCCCTGGAACTATCACCCTATAAGCCTGACTAGCTTGGTCTACAAGGCTATGAAGCACATCATCATGGAACTTATTAACAGAGACATTGGGAACCTCCAAACACTGGACCCTACCCAGTTTGGCTTTGTTAAGGGCAGATCATGCCTCCTAAACCTGGTGGACTTCTTTGCGACAGATACCAAGGCTATAGATGAGGGAAAGGTGGTACACACAGCCTACCTAGACCTTGCAAATTCCTTTGACACCATTCCCAATTCTGGTATTATAGACAAGCACACCAGTCTGAACATAAACCCCTATGTCACAAGATAGGTTGCCAATTGGTTCATGGACAGAACCCACATGGTGAGAGTTGTGGGAGCTAGGTCTGACTCTAAACCGGTTACAAGTGGCATTCCCCAGGGCTCAGTCCTAGGACCCCTCCTGTTCTGCATATACTTCTCAGAGGTACAGACAAGCACAGGAGGACTATGGCTGACCAAGTTCGCAGACGACTGCAAACTAGGGGCTATAACTGACTCACCGGCTGACACAGACATCCTCCAAAAGGGTCTCACTGAGATGGATACCTGGTGTCAAAATCATGGCCTCAAGCTAAATGTCAAAAAGTGCATACTTATTCCCTTTGGAAATAACAAAGTACCCACAAGCTACCACATAGGCGGTAGTCCCCTAAATATGGAAAACATAATAAGGGATCTGGGGACCCAAGTAGCTAGTAATCTTTCCTTTGATAATCACATTACTAAAGTGGTTAGAAAATCAAATCCTTCTATGTGGCCCACCTAATCACAAAAGGGTTTGCATCCAGATCAAAAGAGGTCATTGTGCCCCTCTCCTCATCACTCATCAGACCCATCATAGAGTACAATGACCCATTTGGGATGTACTTTACATGACACCTGCAACAGCTGGAAAGACCACAGAAGTACCTCACCAAGAGGATCACTGGCCTCAAACAGATACCCTATGCAGCTTGAATGAAGAAACTCCAGCTGTACTCGGTTGCATACTGCCTGCTCAGAGGTGATCTCTGCCTGACATATAAGGCCATGTCCAACCCAGAATTGATGGACATGCTCCACCTAAAGAAAACCTTATCATCTCGAGCCACATGCTCTAGGGATCTAAACCTCACCACAACAATAAATAGGACATGCTGGAGGGATAGATTCCTGTCCAAGAGACTTCCCATGCTTTGGAACAAGATTCCAATCTACATTAGGCAGAGTTCCTCACTAGCACTCTTCAAGAGAAACCTTGACGAGTGGATGGGAAACAGAAAGTTTACCCCGGGGATCACTTCAGTAGCTCTGCTGGACAGAGGCACAGGGAACTAATCTAAGGGGGTGGCGAAAGCCAACACATTCTGGCTAGGCTTATAAATGCCTTCGGGCAGATAGCCTAGTACCTACCTATGAACCTATGAACCTATGTGCTGAGTGTGGTGTGGTGCAGGTGTTTACCTCCTCCTTTTGACTGTCTAGTACAGTCTTGGCTGGAGAGTGCTTGGCTTCCAGTTTGGCTATATAAGTGCATCTCTCACAGGTTGTATTGTTGGGTGGTAGGAGGAGAGGGTTGTCAGTGTACATGAGGTAATTGCTACAGTGCCCCAAGATGCCCAGATTCATCAGGTAGACAGGGGAAAATACCGGGAGCTGACCCTTAGACATGCCTGGATAGGTTCTTATTAATTTAAGTACTAAACACTGTTTTCCTCCTAATAAGTGAGGAAAGTTGAGTGCTGCAGTAATTTGTATATTTCATAAAATGCTTGCCACGAGTTTTGAACAAGTGCTGAGCACAAGGAAACAGTTTTGAATGCTAAAACTAGAAAGCTGTCTAATTCTAAGGGAAAATTAGAAGAGCAGAATTTCTGGCACCGGGAATAGTTTAACCCTTAACCCTTTAACCCTGCACAGTGCACAAAATCACTCAAACACAGGTTTTTAAACAGAAAGATGAAAGAGATAGAAATAGCCCAAAATGGCTAGTAAAACTACAGATTCTGAGCTGAAACCACTCCTCCAGCAACAGATAGGCTGCTCAAAGCTCACCACTCTCACTGATGAACAGACAAGCTTCCTTCTATCTTAGTAAGGTCTGGGCAACAGAGAAACTACAAAACAGCCCAGAACTGATCAAAATCTGAAAAACAGAGTCTACTGGCTATAGAAAGGTGGAGAATGAGTAGAGAGAGGATTTTTTTTGTTTTGTTTTTTTTTTCAAAAATTAAAACAGATACAGTAAAACGAACATTTTTAAAGCAGAAAAATGGCTATCACACTTGAGTGTGTAGCCCTCAACAGTTCAACAGTTGAAAAACACAAAAATGATCAGTTAAAGTGCAGACAGTATCAGAATTCAAAAAACAATTCAAATAAGTTGCAAAGTTAATAGAAAACACTCAGAATAGTGCTGCTAGTGAAAATAAGCAATAAAAAGCAAAACAGATGTACTTAATCCACTCAAAGTCTCCCTTTTCTCTCTCTGCTGCTGTAGAACTCTGCAGGACACCTTGGCAGGATCTTGCTAAGGTAAAACAAGCACAAAACCCATGCAAACACAGGTTTTTAAACAGAATGATGAAAGGTATAGAAATAGCCCAAAATGGCCAATAAAATTACAGATTCTGAGCTGAAACCACTCCTCCAGTGACAGATAGGCTGCTCAAAGCTCACCACTCTCACTGATGAACATAGAAGCTTCCTTCTATCTTAGTAAGGTCTGGGCAAAAAGAAACTACAAAACAGCTCAGAATTCAGCAAAATCTGAAAACCAGACTCTACTGGTTTTAGAAAGGTGGGAAATGAGTAGAGAAATAAGATTTTTTGTGGGGGGGTTTTGTTTGTTTTTTTTCAAAAATTAAAACAGATACAGTAAAACAAACACTTTTAAATTAGAAAAATGGCTAACGCACTTGCATGTGTAGCCCTCAACAGTTCAAAAACAGTTGAAAAATACTTACAAATGATCAGTTAAAGTGCAAACAGTATCAGAATTAAAAAAAAACAGTTCAAATAAGTTGCAACATTAATAAAAAAACTTCCGGAATAATGCGGCTAATGAAATAAACAATATAAAGCAAAACAGAGGTACTTAATCCACTCAAAGTCTCCCTTTTCTCTATCTGCTGCTGTAGAACTCTGCAGGACACCCAGACAGGATCTTGCTGAGGTAATACAAGCACAAATGTCGCGCAAACACAGGTTTTTAAACAAAAAGATGAATAAAATAAAAATTCATACAGAGGGAACAAAAGCATTTTCAGACACTTTTGATATCAGTGATTTAGCTGAGGTAACAGTCCAGAATTAAGGGGGAGATGTAAAGGCAAGGTTTAAGAATTGCAAAGAAAACTATCTTATCTTTGGAGATGGACTTCATTTCTCGACAATTTTTGATAAGTCACAAACACATACAAGAAGACCACCTCACAAGAATATGTATTGAATAAAAATTGACTGGAGATTACCCTGATTGTGGTTAAATGTGCATGTAGGGCATTGTGACATTTATTACGCCATGACTAACCCCATATAGAAAAGGGGAGGAAAACAAGTTGCAGGACAATAATAACCCTGGACCAGCCTCACAACCATGGTGTGGATTCCTTGAAACAAGGTGACCATGGCACATCTTATGATACAAGGTAACTTGATGAAGAAAGAGATTGGTTATTGAAAAGACAATGGTTGGTATGACAAGGATAACCAGAAAACAAATAAGAAATATGCATTTCAATAGGTCATCAGTGTTTCTAAAGCCAGTATGACTATTAGTAATGAGTTAAATACAAACATGCATTTAGTCTCTGGCTTGCTACATAACCTGACATGGGAATTATCAAATTAAAATTATCATCTGAGAGTAGAGTAACACTGTTAATAAAAATGTATCTTCACTATGGCTACCATAAAGGCTGCATTTGTTTACTAAGGATGCAGCTTCCTCACAGTAAACCAGCATCAGTGCGTACTGCCCTGTTTTCACTTCTGATTATGTCTACGTACCTGTAATAATTAGTGTAGAACCATTTCCAAATAAGAAAATATTATTCTGCGCTACTGCACAATAGTAAACACCAGAATCATTCCTTTTGGTATTTCCAATCTGAAGGTAAAAGGCAGTTTCTTGTTCATTCACTCCACCAGGATATCTTCCTTCAGTGTTACCTCCTTTGTAGACTTGATACAAAAAATTCCAAATGCCATCTTGCCCTTGTATGTAGTAATAATGTAACAAGGTTACCGTGGCACATATTAAGATGTAAGGTCACTTGGTGAAGAAAGAGATTGGTTATTGAACAGACGATGGTTGGTATGATAAGGATAACCAGAAAACCAATAAGAAATATGCATTTCAGTAGGTCACCAGAGTTTCTAAAGCCAGTAATACTACTGAGTAATGAGTTAAATACAAACATGCATTCAGTCTCTGGCTTGTTACATAGCCTGACATGGAATTTATCAAATTAAAATTATCATCTGAGTACAGTAACACTGTTAATAAAAATGTATCTTCACTATGGCTACCATAAAGGCTGCATTTGTTTACTAAGGATGCAGCTTCCTCACAGTAAACCAGCATCAGTGCGTACTGCCCTGTTTTCACTTCTGATTATGTCTACGTACCTGTAATAATTAGTGTAGAACCATTTCCAAATAAGAAGATATTATCCTGCTTTACTGCACAGTAGTAAACAGCAGAATCATTCCTTTTGGTATTTTCAATCTGAAGGTAAAAGGCAGTTTCTTGTTCATTCACTCCACCAGAATATCTTCCTTCAGTGTTACCTCCTTTGTAGACTTGATACAAAAAGTTCCAACTACCATCTTCTCCTTGTCTGTACCAATAAACCACATTAATTTTATTATGGACATTTTCTACACTGCAGTTCAGCTGTGCTGTGCTCCCAGCTGACTGGGTTTGCTCATCTGGATATTGGATCACGTCAAGGGTTGACACAGTTGCTGTCAGAAGGTAAATAAATATTCACACATTATCAATATTAAGACTGTGTACATCACTAGCTCAAAATAAATAAAACAATTCTTGTTTAAAAGCATCATAAAATCTGTATTTGTTTAGAGATAATACCCTTTCCAGATAAATGCTGCATAGTATGTCTTCTGACGTGCCTTTTGTTATGAGGCCACACCACATTCAGGTAACCTTCTAGACTTTGAGGGAAGGTTTAGATTTTAATATCATACAGCCATAGACCTCCCCATATTTTGTTTGTGCAAATTTACATTTTATATTAAATGTGGTTATAAAACAATAAATGTGCCTAAAATGTGCATGTTTAACTTGTGGTGTGTAATTCAACATGATTTACTACTGTAGGTAGGGTTCATAATCTGCAGCTACATCTGTTACCTGACCAAGTTACTTTACTCAATATATTAGTAGGTTAAAAATGAATATTTTCTTCTGGGTCAAGTCAAATCTCTGAGTCTGTTAACCCATGACTCTTACACACATTCTGTCTGGTGAAATAAATTTCAGTTCTTATCTTCACTGATTTCCGACTTTTGCCCTGTAACTAACCTAAACATGTCTGATATGTGAGAACCAAACCATTTATTTAGAGGGTATTATTCTGATTAATCTTTTCATATAGAAGGTACTGTGTTATAATTCTTCATTCTAAGCTTTTAATTTTTCCACTATGAAAAGAGTTAAAATATTAATTTATTCACATACTCTGAGTAATAAAGAACTGAGCATTAAAGAATTTAAAAAAAAATCATTGTTATGTGAGAGTTATACAATCAATCTGTACTCCTAGATGTTTATCTGGGATACATTAAATTGACTAACCTCCATAGATGTTCTCCAGAATTAAACTTTATTGCACTGACCATGCATTCTGCATCCTAGCACCTAAACTATGGGACACTACTCCTGTCTTAATGTTAGACATCCAAAAGTACTCGGGTTTCAGACAACACCTCTTCGTCCAAGAAAAGTTCGGCTGTACTCACTTAGGTCATATTATATGAATCCTTTATCCATATTTCATCCTTCCTTACCTCATCTTGTTATCACCTTTACTTATTGCCTCTCATTCATCCTACTTCCCTCTTCTCCTTGCATCTCTCTCACATTTCTTCTGCTTCTTAATCTTCTTCCCTCTGCATGCCTCTCATACCTTTTCTCTGGCTTTTCCCCCGGTATCTTTTCTTGCAACTATTCTTATTTGCCTCTTCTAATGTCCTCGTGCCTCCCTATATAGTGATATCCTACTAACCCTGTAGCTTAAGCCATCTCAGCCATTATAGCTACAATGCATCCATAACGCACCACTGGGTCTATATTAGAACATCGAAGTTTCAGAACTTCGAATGTTCTAATATCGAACCCTATTCAGCAAACGCTGAAAATAGCGAAGCTGTAGAAAACCACATTTTTTCCCAGGGAAAGAATTCAGTTGTCTGTTTCTGTCGCTTTGCTATTTTCAGCGCTGTGGTGGAATGTTATGGGTCAGGTTCAGGTAAGTGTGCGATTGTGTGGACGTGAGGGTTAGGTGAGTTAGGGTTAGGGTGTGGGTCAGGTAAGTGTGCGATTGTGTGGACGTGAGGGTTAGGGCAGGGTAGGTGAGTTAGGGTTAGGGTATGGGTGAGGTGAGTGTGCGATAGTGACGGACCTTAGGGTTAGGATTTGGGTTAAGGTAAGTGGATAGTTAGTGGTGTATGTACAGTTTAGTGTAGGGCTAGATGTAAGATTTTAAGTGTATGTGTGTGGATTGCTGTTTGTTTGGTGTGCTTGTGTTGTGTGTATGTGTTTCAGAACTGCAAATTTTTTTTCCCTAGGAAAAAAATTTGCTGTTCTGAATGTTCAATGTTGTCAATGTTCGCTGAATTGGGTTTGATATTAGAACATTCGAAGTTCTGAAACTTCGATGTTCTAATATAGATCCCGCTCCACTAAGTATAGTTCCAATTTTCCACTCATGGCTTGTTATTGTTAACTGCTTCTTGAACTAATTGTTGTAGCATATTTTTGCATTTGTAACTATATGTATATATATATATATATATATATATATATATATATATATATGTGTGTGTGTGTGTGTGTGTGTGTGTGTGTGTGTGTGTGTGTGTGTGTGTTTTTTAACATATCTTTGTATCAGTAAATATGTTTTGCTCATTTCTTATGTGATCCTATTCACCCGGGGTGGGTCTACAAATGTTTCACTGAGATAATTACGCTGGTAAACAAATATAAATAAATAAAACCCCTCTCTTAGTATGAACTCTGTTTGTACTTATGTCACTGAGTCCATGTACATGACCTTCACTAATTTTACTAATGTTTCTGGAGCTTTGAATCATTGCAGAATTGCCCACATCTATTTTCTCGGAACCTTGTAATATGCTCCAGGTCTAGGAATGCTTGTTTGCACTTTTTCCTCATTTCCAGCTTCTTCCCCTTCATCTCACTGTAAATATTGATTCAATTTTACTGCATCCTAATCCAAATCTCAACTGCTCATCACCAATTATCAGTAAACCTCTACAGCACTTTCATACACTGACATATACTAAGTCCAAAATGCATTTTTCAGAATATTCCCTTTTTCTCCAAGAAATTGTGATCTCAGAGTTGGTAAGTTGGTATATATATATATATATATATATATATATATATATATATATATATATATATATATGTTTAAAAGTTTAAAAAAGTTTAAAGTAGAGGAACAATTTTTGAAATTTCCTCTTCTCCTGTGTTTTCTTTTTTTGGTGTTTCGGCACTCAGCATTCTGAGTATTAACAGTACAGTAGGGAGCCTGATATAATATTAGATGACTTCACAATGAGCTAACAATTCTGTCTCTCACTCTGTCCTTCTGTTACCCTCCCCATCACTAGGAATGTATTACAGATCTATAATGAACACACCGCACTTCAGCATATATATGAATGAATTAATCATGTTAGGTCTTTGTTCATTATTAAATCAGATAATGATGCAGTAGTTCTAATGAGGGAGTACTAGAAGAGTTTCCATATTGTTCATAGGTTCATAGGTTCATACTAGGCTATCTGCCCTAGGGCATTTATAAGCCTAGCCAGAGTGAGTTTGGCTTTCGCCACCCATTTTAAATTAATTTTGCTATGCCTTTTTTTGAGGTTAGTATACTGTGCCTCTGTCTAACAGTGACACAGAAGTGATAGCCGGGGTAAACCTACGATCTCCCATCCACTCATCAAGATTCCTCTTGAAGAGAGTCAATGTGGGACTCTGCCTAACCTGGACTGGGATTTTATTCCAGAGTGAAGGGAGCCTCTGGGTTATGAATCTGTCCCTCCAGCATGTCCTATTTATTTCAGTGCTGAGGTTCAAGTCTCTCGAGCGGGTAGCTCGATGGGATTTGGATTTTCTGAGGTGCAGCATGTCCATTAGTTCTGGGTTGGACATGGCTTTATACGTCAGGCACAGATCGCCTCTGAGCAGGCGGTATGCCACTGAGTAGAGCTGGAGTTTCTTTAACCGGGCAGCATATGGCATCTGTTTGAGCCCTTTGATCCTCTTGGTGAGGTACTTTTGGGGTCTTTCAAGTTGCTGCAGGTGTCTGGTAAGGTACATCCCAAAAGGGGCATTGTACTCAATTATGGGCCTGATGAGGGATGAGTAAAGAGGTACGATGACCTCCCCTGATCTAGATGTGAATCCCTTCATGATTAGGTGGGTTATATAAAATGTTTTTCTAACCACTTTGGCCACGTGGTTGTCAAATGAGAGATTGCTATCAACTTGGGTCCCCAGGTCCCTAATGACTTCTTCTGTACTTAATGGATTACCACCTATGTGGTAATTTGTAGGCACTTTGTTTTTGCCAAAGGGATGACTATACACTTTTGGCGTTTAGCTTGAGGCCATGGCTCTGGCACCAGTTGTCTGTTTCTATGAGGCCCTTTTGGAGGATGCTTGTGTCGGCTGGAGAGTTGATTATGGCGCCCAGTTTGCAGTCATCTGCGAACTTGGTCAGCCACAGTCCTTCCGTGTTGGCCTGTACCGAGAAATATATACCGAACAAGAGAGGCCCCAGGACTGAGCCTTGTGGGGCACCACTTGTAACTGGTTTGGAGTCTGACATGGCTCCAGCAATTCTAACCATGTGGGTTCTGTCCTTGAGCCAGTTTGCAACCCATCTAGTGACATAGGGGTTTATATTTAAGCTGGTGAGCTTATCTATAATGCCTGAGTGGGGTATTGTATCGAAGGCTTTTGCGAGGTCCAGGTAGGCTGTGTGGACCACCTTCCCTCGTCAATGGCCTTGGTGACTGTTTCAAAGAAATCGACCAGGTTTAAGAGGCAGGATCTGCCCTTAACAAAGCCAAACTGGGTAGGATCCAGTGTCTGTAGATCCCCAATATCTTTATTTATGAGGTCCATGATGATCCTTTCCATAGCTTTGCAGACCAAGCTAGTCAGGCTTATGGGGCGATAGTTTCCAGGATCCGTTGAGGCACCACCTTTGTGGAGAGGGACCACTGTTGCTGTGCGCCACTCTTTGGGTACATATCCTGTAGTAAGGCTAAGATTGAACAGTAGTTTTATGTTTGGGTTTAGCTCTTCTTGGAGTTCATGTAGGACGCAGCCGGGACACCATCTGGTCCCATTGATGCTGTGTTTTTGCTTTGGAGAGGGCGGCTCTTACCTGAGCATCTGAGATGTCAGGGGGGCAGCACTCTGTTGGGATAGATATTTGCCCTTTTGGTGGTGAGAGGGGGGAGAAGTTTACACTGAACCTGTCAGCTAGGATGTTGGCAATGTCTGTGGGCTCGGTGTATTTTTTGTCATTTTGGACTAATTCTGAGCATATCTGGGAATTCCCTCCCAGGTTCCTAACATAACTAAAGAAAGCCTTGTGATTATCCTTAGTGTCCTGTGCAATTTTTTGTAAAACATGAACATATTATATAAATATTTATGCATTAAGTATACATTATAGAGAAAAAAAATAGAATCCAGTCTTTCTACCAAATGTTCTTTTATTGAAAAAAAAATGTTTTGGCCTACTGTTCATTAGTAATAGAGGGAAAGCCACTGAGAATATTGAAATAGCATTTGATTTTTTGGAAGGACTAATTTCATTTGAGAGGTGACTTATCAGAGTCTCCTTTTCTTCCAACACCACTTCCGTTAATTGTAGTTTTTACAAATGATGTTTCTGAAATGTCTGATTATTTAAGTTGTTTTGTTTGAGATACTTAAAGCAGAATATGAATAAAATGGTATCTACCTGGTGATAATTTTAATGATCTTTCACTAAACATCTGTCAAAATGTGACATATATTTTAAAAATGTATCTTTGTTAATAATTTGTGCACTTCTAAAACAAATGAGTCAGTTGTACTGAGATACCAAAATATAATGACACCCAAAGAGTAAATGGACACAGACAAGAATATAGGCAGGCTCACCTCACTGCTCTGAGTAGTTAATGTTAACCCTATTATTTATACTTCAAGTTTTCTTTTCCTGTATCCCGTATGGATATTAATAGGTCCATATATTCAGTAAATGTTTCATATGGCAGACAACTGAATGTTTCTGGAAAGGCACTTTTAACATAATCAAGTCAATCTAAAATCCGAATGAGAGGCAACATTTTGGATGACAGAATTTGATGTTATCTACACTGAAATGTATGTAACAGTTTTCCTAAAACATACTTCCTTACAAAAAAAAAAAACATAAACGCAGGTAATGAATCAGAAACTATTACCCAAAACATGCATATCTCACATATACTTTTAGAGATATTCAAATTGTGTATTTTCAGCCTGTTTATTTTATTGGTATATTAGTACTAAAATAGGCAAACAGATTAAAGTAAAAGTTAAAGGTCTAGAACAACTTTTCAATTAACCTCTTATGGAATTGCAAACCAAATATATGTTTTTTTTCTCTAACAAGCTCTCCAAGCCACATCTGAGCTAAATATTATAAATAGCTCTGGGTTTGTTCTTCACTGAAAAAATGAAAAAATAACTTTTTTTTAAATAAAAAAACAGCAGCTTCATTTTCCTGTTGCATGTTGACTTTCAAATAGATAAAAGTTTTTTTTAACAAGATTGAGTTCACAGTTGTATGATTCAAACACTTTTCTTTGTGAAACTGAATGCATCCTATTAGAATGCTGTCTTGTTCATTTGTCTACAATGTACTAATGTCAGAAACAAATATATCATGGAAACTTTGTTTTAAAAATTCACAGGCAATGTTAAAGAATCCTGACATCTCAACCAAAACCTCAGTCTGTTTACATTGGTACCCTTGTTCTGTACTACTAAACATTTGCTGCAATAAAAGCACAGAAATGTTATTTTGATTTTTCATTTATGAACTATCAAAATTGTCATTGGTGTAACAAGTACATCTATGGCATCTTTCACCAGGAAAACAACATTCATTAATTTTCTGATTACCTGCTTAATTTAGTTTAGGGTCATAGAGTAGCTGAAATCTCTCCTTGGTCCGCAATACATTTAAGGCAGAAAAACTAAACCAAAATTAGGCACCAGTCCACTTCAGCAGAAAATCATTCTTAAAATAAATATTATCTGAAATGCCTTTATGATGCATCAGAAAAGTTTGCAAAGTGGCATCCCCCGGTATTTAAATTCAACTATTTTTAACATTTTGTATAGGTTATAATGGGTAGATACAAGCATATGAATGAAATACTGTTAAAAAGATGCAAATTTGCATATTATAAAAGCCAATAATTGTAATCACTTTAATTACTTACCCAGTAATATATACGTAAAAATCCAGAATGCAGTGAAACCCATGAATCAGCAAGTATTTCAGTCAAAGTAGTATTTAAACTTTACACTTGTAATGCACCATTCCTTTAGAAGCCCTGTCTACGTTCTTTGATGATCTGACACACAATGGAAATGTTCTATGTCAAATGAGAAAGACGAAATTATAGGTAAGGGTAGAATACAAACTGTCATGCAATATTTCTCAAACAAGTTATCATACACAGAATGCTGATCGCGTAAAAACTGCTTACTGCACACTTGAAACACATAACTAGTAACCACCGGGGGGAGGGGGCTAACTGTGAGTATGAGCTTGATTTGTGCATCCTGTAACTAGTCATCTAAAAGCTTAACACTTTAATTCAAGTCAGAATATCTGTAGATTAATATTGGTGCTAGCACCACAAAATGCATTTGTGAATCACTACGCATCCATTTCCATAGTACGTAATGCCTATCTGGACATCCCTGATTTAGGACAAATAACATACATGTTGCTCCATGTGGAAAATACCTAGCACTAGATTAAAAATCCAATAACTCAGATTAGTGCATAAGTAAGTATAAATTCATATTAGTTCATTTTGCTAAAATAGATTCAAAATATCTAAATAAAAAGGTCTAATATGGACAAATGTATAAGCTGTATACATTTCCTAAATTATCCCAGTTTCTGTCACTGTCAACAGTTTAGGGATAAGACACAAGGAGGTATATTTAAATCCCTGTTACTCTGCCTGCACTATTTCATGATTTTAATCCAGTATTTACTTGAGAGTGAATCCACATGATGTAAATATCACCTGCTTTGGTTTAGCTTGCACATTCAGGACTTGAGAGTGAATCCACATGATGTAAATATCACCTGCTTTGGTTTAGCTTGCACATTCAGGACTTGAGAGTGAATCCACATGATGTAAATATCACCTGCTTTGGTTTAGCTTGCACATTCAGGACTTGAGAGTGAATCCACATGATGTAAATATCACCTGCTTTGGTTTAGCTTGCACATTCAGGACTTGAGAGTGAATCCACATGATGTAAATATCACCTGCTTTGGTTTAGCTTGCACATTCAGGACTTGAGAGTGAATCCACATGATGTAAATATCAGCTGCTTTGGTTTAGCTTGCACATTCAGGACTTGAGAGTGAATCCACATGATGTAAATATCAGCTGCTTTGGTTTAGCTTGCACATTCAGGACTTGAGAGTGAATCCACATGATGTAAATATCAGCTGCTTTGGTTTAGCTTGCACATTCAGGACTTGAGAGTGAATCCACATGATGTAAATATCACCTGCTTTGGTTTAGCTTGCACATTCAGGACTTGAGAGTGAATCCACATGATGTAAATATCAGCTGCTTTGGTTTAGCTTGCACATTCAGGACTTGAGAGTGAATCCACATGATGTAAATATCAGCTGCTTTGGTTTAGCTTGCACATTCAGGACTTGAGAGTGAATCCACATGATGTAAATATCAGCTGCTTTGGTTTAGCTTGCACATTCAGGACTTGAGAGTGAATCCACATGATGTAAATATCACCTGCTTTGGTTTAGCTTGCACATTCAGGACTTGAGAGTGAATCCACATGATGTAAATATCACCTGCTTTGGTTTAGCTTGCACATTCAGGACTGCTGCGTCTCAGGGGCCTTAAACTGCGAGGGACGTGCTTCATTGTCTGCTTTTGTAGTTTGTCAGGCCAACTAAGATGTTCTGCCCATTTAGAAAAACTGTTCCACAGTATCACAAAGTACCAATTATTTTTATTTACTATACAACCAGTTTTCTAGGAAATTTGATTTCTTTAATGTTGACTGGTATCTCATAGGCTATATTTCCAATGTTAGAAAATAGGATGTAAAACTACTTTCTGACATTTACCCAAATCTGTTGAATACAAAACAGGGCAGGCACACATTGTGTACTGATTGTCAGACATTTACCCGAATCTGTTACATACAAAGCAGTGCAGGCACACATTGTGTACTGATTGTCAGTCATTTACCCGAATCTGTTACATACAAAACAGTACAGGCACACATTGTGTACTGATTGTCAGACATTTACCCGAATCTGTTGCATACAAAACAGGGCATGCACACATTGTGTACCGATTGTCAGACATTTACCCGAATCTCTTACACACAAAACAGGGCATGCACACATTGTGTACCGATTGTCAGACATTTACCCGAATCTCTTACACACAAAACAGGGCAGGCACACATTGTGTACCAATTGTCTGACATTTACCCGATCTGTTACACACAAAACAGTGCAGGCACACATTGTGTACTGATTGTCTGGCATTTAACCAAATCTATTACATGCAAAACAGGGCAGGCACACATTGTGTACCAGTTGTATGACATTTACCAAAATCTGTTACATACAAAACAGGGCAGGCACACATTATGTACCAATTGCCTGACATTTACCCAAATCTGTTACATGCAAAACAGTACACGCACACATTGTGTACCGATTGTCTGACATTTAGCCGAATCTGTTACATACAAAACAGGGCAGGCACACATTGTGTACCGATTGTCTGACATTTAGCCAAATCTGTTACATACAAGACAGGGCAGGCACACATTGTGCACCAATTGTCCGGCATTTAGCCGAATCTGTTACATACAAAACAGGGCAGGCACATGTTGTGTACCGATTGTCTGACATTTACCCAAATCTGTTACATATAAAACAGGCAGGCACACATTGTGTACCGATTGCCTAACATTTACCTGAATCTGTTACACACAAAACAGGGCAGGCACACATTGTGTACTGATTGCCTTTCATTTATCCAAATCTGTTACATACAAAACAGGGCAGGCACACATTGTGTACCAATTGTCTGACATTTACCCGAATCTGTTACACACAAAACAGTGCAGGCACACATTGTGTACCAATTGTCTGACATTTACCCAAATCTGTTGCATACAAAGCAGTGCAGGCACACATTGTGCACTGATTGTCTGACATTTAGCCAAATCTGTTACATACAAAACAGGGCAGGCACACATTGTGTACCGATTGTCTGACATTTACCCAAATCTGTTACATATAAAACAGGCAGGCACACATTGTGTACCGATTGCCTGACATTTACCCAAATCTGTTACATGTAAAAACAGGGCAGGCACACATTGTGCACTGATTGTCTGACATTTACCCAAATCTGTTACATACAAAACAGAGCAGGCACACATTGTGTACCAATCACCCAGTGAAGATGCAATTCAGAGACCTACAGCATGCGATGCAGTAGTACTTGTACAGTATAGAAAGCATATGGCAACATATGAATAGTGAATGCAAATAAAGCAAAGTGAAATGCAAAGTACCACCTTAGAATGCTATGCCTTGCTGGTAGATGTTACAAGATGATGGAAAAATAGATACACTGATGCAAACACCCAGCAAAAGAGGTACATAACAGGAATAGCATTTGTTTAATGGTTGGAACTTTATAAATTATAGTAGAGGTACCCTTGTGACAGAGTGTCTGACAGAAATGCAGTATGACTGTGAGCTCTTGATAAGTTAGAGTTTCATACCCCTTAATAACCAAGACTTCACTGACTAGACCGTATCAGATAGGGCAACTTGTACCAGATCTGTGACCTGGTCTGTGGTCCTGACTCCCACAGGGCAACAGGAATAGCCCATCCTGTTGATACCCAAAGATATGAAAAATGCTAAAACCAGGCAACAAGTATATTGCACATGCATTTTGGGAGCAATGCATGGATCTGTCAGATCATCCCAAGTAGGAAAGGTCATTTTTATTTGCATCTGTAGCAAATTATGGAATAAATAACATTCCCTAGTGATACACAGGTACATGACACTAACATGCAGGGGTACCTTCTGAGTGGAGTTTGCCTATCCTCCCCTTGTCTATGTGGACTTTGGCAAGGAACATAAGTTTTCCTCCAGTACATATATTATACTGGGTCTACTGTACTTCATCAAAGAAACACTTCTTCGAAAAAGAAAAGTAGACCCACAATTACGCAAAAGTGCACTTAATCAAAAGTACACTTTCGCGAAGAATGGTTCAACGAACCATTAAGGAACACCAAAAGAATGTTTTTGCAGGGGGCAAGCCCCCTGCACCCCCCATGTGGGGGGCTGTGCCCCCACACCCCCCCACTTAAATATACCAATTCTGAGATCGCACTACAGTGGGGAAACAGGTAAATTCCCTTTTCCCCAGTGTATAGTGCTTCGGCGCCTCAGTGTTCCTTAATGGTTCGTTGAACCATTATTCACAGAAGTGCACTTTCAGTTAAGTGCACTTTCGCGTAAGTGCAGGTCTACTTCTCTTTTTCAAAGAAATGTTTCTTCGATACAGAGAAGTAGACCTGTTATATTACACTAGGCTAAAAACACTGCTGGAAAATACCTATAGAAAATCTGTGCAAACTGAAAACAAGAACACTTTGGCTGCACTGCCTACAAAGCCTTGCTGCAAGACAAATAACTTCAAATAACATTTAATATTCAGAAGTAACACATGTAATAGACTGAATTTGTCCTGGGCAGCCATATGCCACCATCTTGGAGTTCTAAGTGCCTAGCATGGAGAATTAGGTACAGTACTAGGCATAAGTTAGGAGGTCCCATAAAGGAAATGTAACATGCCAGTGCTTAACTGACTCTAAAAAGTGAAATCACAAAACTGAGATCACTATAATATAGATACTTTTTTGCATGGGGCTTCACCCCACTATACCATCTATGTGGGGACTGTATATCCATACAGACACACAAACACACACGCACACACACACACACACACACACACACACACACACACACACACACACACACAAATATATGCACACACACACACACACACACACACACACACACACACACACACACACACACACACACACACACACACACACACACACTCTCTCTCTCACAGGCAAACACACTCCTGCTACTAATATATACAAAATCTGAGATCACTGCCTCACTTACACATTCCTCCTTATTATATGTACTTAGTTTGAGATCACTACCTCAATAGTAAGCACAATTCTCTGAGATACTGCAATGTCAATCTTTGTACAGCAATCACAGTTATCACACTTTAGGATCACACTTCACAGTGTTGATGACGCTTTAGGATCACACTTCAGGGTGTTGATCACAATTTAGGATTACACTTCAGAGTATTGATCACACGTCAGGGTATTGATCACACTTCAGGGTATTGATCACACTTCAGGGTATTGATCACACTTCAGGGTATTGATCACACTTCAGAGTATTGATCACACTTCAGGGTATTGTTCACACTTTAAGATCACATTTCTGATCATTAATCACTGGTGTAACATATTTCTCCCTGGCACCCAGGTTTGGCATACAAGACTCTAAGGCAGGGAAATGTGAAAGTAGGATTGCCCAGGAGGTGTAAACAGCTTTGAAAACTATCCCCGGGTTTCAATAAACTTCATGCAGGAATAATGCTATTCCTGCACGGAGTGAACCTTGTCCGTTTCCCCTTAGCTTTAACAGCAGCGTGCCTTGCATATTCATGCAGGCACTCTACTACTAAGGCTAAATGGACACAAACACTACTAACTGCAGGGGGCATGTTTAAGTAGTGCATGCACATCTAACACTCCCCCTGCACTAAGTAATTCCTGTACAGCACTTTTTAAAAGCTTTTCAGTGTTTTCCTGTGTAAGAAAATGCTTCCGTCTTGCAACCCTACCCCATAGTCCAGACATATGAGAATATGGGGGATTGTTGTCACATGGAGTACACAGCCAGTATTTGCCAGAAATTCCTGCAGCTCCTTCAGTGTTGCTGTAGGTCTCTTGCCAGCCTCTCCCTGATCCCTGACCAGTTTTTGTATTTTTATCAATTTTGGAAGGATGTCCAGTTCTTTGCAATGTCACTGTTGTCCCATATTTTCTCCACTTTTTAATGACTGTCTTCACTGTGTTCCATAGTATATCCAATGCTGTGGAAATTTTTTTGTACCCTTCTCCTGACTGATACCTTTCAACAATGAGATCCCTTTGATGGTTTGTAAGCTGTCTGCAAACCATGGCTTTTGCTGTAGCAGGCAACTGATTAAATGTCGGGAAAATCCTACTAGGGCAGCTGAACTTTATTTGAGGTTAATCAGAGATGGCAGGTGTGGACCCAAGAAGACTGAATGATGTAATTAAATCAAAATATCAGTTTAAAGTTGTGCACACTTATGCAACCAGCGTACAGTACATTTTTTTATTTTTTATATTTTTCCCCTAAAAGATCTGTTTGGTTTTCAATTGAATTGTACGGGTTATAGGTCACATTAAAGGTAGGAAAAGTTTTGAAATGATTTATTGTGGTCTCATTTTTTTATATCACAAAAACCTGGTGTTTTAACAGGGGTGTGTAAACATTTTATATCCACTGTACCTCTCAACCTCTTAGAGCAAGAAACTGTACAAAGCCATAAATAATGGGGGGGACAAAGGACCAAAAATAGGGACACTTTTTAAATATTGCACTTACAAACCTGGAAAGTTGATAGACTAGAATAACATGCTTTGCATTAGCATGGATTTTCTGAAGGGTATGAAGTCTGAAACTCAAATATCTGTCAGTATGTTCTGACTTAAACCCTGAGTGATTTGCCAATGATTTGCTAGAAAGCCACAGTCATATGGGAAATAAACCACAAATATGAGGCAATAAGCTGGACATTCTGCAAATATCTGTACAGTCTAATAAATGTAAAACTATAAATTATAAAGCAGTTTTATTAATATCCCTTTTTTTCCATTCTAAGGTATGTTTAAGCATAGCTGAGCAGGTTTGCATGTTAGGGTCCTCTGCTCAGCATTGCTTAAACATCCCATAGGAGATAAATAAAAATATACAGCTAAAATCTGAAAGACAAGATAGCGCAGTAGTTAGAATGCTGGTTTACATGCAGGTGATCACAGTTCGAGTACCAAGACAGGCACTTTATTTTTACATGGGAAAGCCTTGTTAAAATTACCTTTTTTTTGCTTTAAATTATGCAGTAATTGATATTTGTTAACCAGGATAGTGTAGCTGGTTCAAAATGTAAGTGTGAGTACACATAACATGTGAAATCACCCATGTATACACAAGTGTTCCATACAGTGTAGTTACACCCTAATGTAATGTAATGAAAGCACATAGAGGGATGTCATGTAAAGTAAATCATATGCACTTAATAATAGGTCAGTAATGATAAATGAAGTCATAATTCTGACATTTTTTAAAATGAAAAGTGAGCAATGGTTAGCAGTGGTCAGCTCTGCTTAGCCAGTTTAAGGATTGCTTATATGTAAATGCTAAGCAGCAGACAGCTCAGCTAAGCGGATTTGTGCACTAAGTAATGCTCAGCAATTACCCCTTTAAGCACTGTTCATCTCAGCTTAGTGGATTTGTGCACTTAGCATTTTCACAATGGTCCAATGACAGCAAAGGGCAGGAATATGACCTTATTTAAACCACACAGGTGGGAATATAGCCATAACCTGTTGTAGTCTGATCTCTGCAGGAACCATGTCAGGTGTTGGAGAGGGCTTGCACTGGGGCATTTTGGAGTCCAGGGTCATGGCTGGGCTCCTCATATCAAACCATGATGACAGACTGCTGCAGAGCCAGTACCAGGGCTCACAGTATAAAGCAGAGGTCTGGGACCATCTGGCAAGTGACCTCACCAGTGCCACTGTTATCCCCTGAACTGGTGAGCAGGTACGGCATCACTATGCTGACCTAAAGAGGAGGAAGGGGGTACTGTTGGCCCAATGGATCCAAGTTGCTCGGGACAACCATGCTCCAGCAGTTTGTAAGTATCACAGATATAGGTTACCAGATTCTAGCCTGAGTATGTGATAGACAGGTATGCATAATGTTTGTTTCTCACCCCTACAGCTGCAGCAGAGAGGGCTGGTAACATTGAGGCCCATGCGGACAGACTGACACGGATACATTGAGATGCTGGTGAGTACAGATCTAACTTGCGGTATACAGTGGCATAAAGTAGAAGGAGTACATTGTTTACTGCCAGTAGGAATAGTGTGTACTGGGTCTAATGAATAAATGACATTTGTCACACTAATATTGATCCACAGGATATCCATTAATAAAAGTGTCATTTTGCTGTAATAAAGATGTATAACAGAAACTGTTGTGTTTACTCTGGTATGTTATTGTAGAAATAGAATGTGTACAGGTTCATCACAGCAAATATGGTGTTAACAGCATGAAGTAACTGAGGCTGTTCTGAGAACTAGTTAGTATGCAAAACAGTAGAATGTGTAGCTGTAAACGAAGATATAAAGGAAATATGAAATATTGTATGCACTAAGTTCTGTAGCCTGAATAGTAATGTCTACAGTATTATAGTATGCCCCCTGCAGCACTGCATTCTTGTGTTTAACCTTTGCTTTCCAGATAGTATCCTTTCAAAGAATTAATACACAGTACACTAACTATCTGCCATCCATGAATGTCAAGATTACAAGGTCAAACTGCCTAACCCAGACAGTATTAGACAGAAATCAGTCAAGCAAGAGACATCAGTTTCCCAGTAGCTCAGTGTGATGGACAATAGCCCTGTTGTTCATTTTAGCACACCCAGACATGGTTCGAATCCAGGGAGTGATACTGAGATGTGTGCATATATACACTAAAAAAATCCTAAATATCTGTAGAAACAGTCAGAAAGTGTTAACAGATATTTTCTCCACAGGTTTTTACAGTAAAGAAATGTGTGTAGTAGCTGTATGAAGGGTATACTAATACACTGTGTACAACAGTTCCACTGTCCAAACCCATATGCCTGCAAATGATAGCAGGATAGGTACACACACCATGCACTCTCCCTGATATATGTCCCTAAAGTGTCATGCTGTCATGGCTAGTGGTCACTGCTGCTAATAACCTCGGACACAGATAGGAATCCAGAGAAGTATGCCAGTACCAGAGTCATACAACATCAGTTCAGGGTACCCCTTCTCTGTCAACTATGTAACCCTGACATGTACAAGCCCCCTCCAGTAATATAGTCATTGTCCTCCCAAGTCTGCCCCACACCATTACAGGTTGACAGTCTAATGGGTATGTATGTGCTACAGAAGCTATGAGCCATAGCTAGATGTAAAGTGAGGGCAGACCTGTAAAGTATTGAGTAGTATTGTTGTGAAAAATGACTTTTTTCTCTCCACCCACCCCTCATCTGCATCAATAATTATTATTCATATACTACGGGTATGTTGCTCTCAAAACCTATTGTTGGGCCATGTGTTCTATTATTGTTCATATATTTAATTGGTTGCATATTAATATACCTTGTTCAAATTATCAGTGGCCTGTTGCTGTCAATGTAACTTGCATGCTGTTAAAATTCTTACTGTTGTTCCATCTATGCATGTGTTCTGTTTTCTATGCAACTGTTTCAAATCTGTTGGTTTGGGTTAATTGGAGCACCCATGCATGCCATTATAACTAATTTTCAAATGTTTTGTTCATGACTAACCAATATATCTTGGATAACCTCAACACCATAGCACATTTGGGAAGGCAGATCCTGGTGGATCCACCTGTCCTGCCCCATCTGGCCGTGGCACTGGGCCCCAGCACATCTGGGATCCAACCTGGAACTTCCTCATCTGCTGGTCCTGCACCACCTTTGGGTGGAACTGCCTCAGGGGATGGGGCCCACCCCCCCTGCTCATGGGTGCAGAGAGGAGCCTGCCACCCTCTGCAAGTTCCGGGGTATGGTGCCCAGTGTCATCCGCTCCGAGTTGGATGGATGTCTGTGCCAGATGGAGGGCCACCTGATGCACCTGGAGGGGCAGGCTGCCCCTGTTGTCCAGGCCCCCAGCACAGCCACCTTCGGGGCCATGAAGGTGCAGTGGTGACTGCCCATGTGTGGGGACCTCAGTCTTACTGTAACCATTGGGGGGTCTTATGGACATCTGATTCCCATCCACCCTCCCCATCCAAGGTGTTTACCCCCTCATGTGTGATATATTGCCCCTGTCTGCTGTGTTGTGTGTCTTGTCTGTCTGAAAATGCAACCTATCCTACCTAAACTACCTCCCCAAACATACCTACATCCCTTCCCCAACATCCCACTCTCACCAAGGGCATCTGTCCCGCAAAAAATCATTGCCCCATACATAGCTCTACATTTTGCCACCATTTCCAGTGACGTACATCAATCTACAACCAAATTACTGTACAAATGTATGTTGCCATCACCCCTCCCTGTGGGATGTGAGGCTGTAAATTCCAAATTTGCCACATCAGTCACAGCTGTTGCTGCAGAAAAAATGTAGAGTTATAGTCCTTTCCTACAGCTGTCCTGCACATCCCTAGCTGGTTTACCAAATGTTTTACCCCCTGCTTGTCCCCATTTCACCACTTTCGTATCAGTCTTTTTCATTTTCTTTAATTAATATTAGTGCGGGTGTAAGCGCTGCTAAGTGAAGCTAAGGGGACTTAACTGTCTATTAGCATCACTTAGCTTCACGCAAAACCACACAAACATACTTACAACTGCTTAAAAGTGCTTTAATCACTCTGTCTCCATCAGCCCTTTTTCTGCCCAGCAACAAAGTAATCAGCCCTGCCAAGTCTCGGACCCAGGTCCCTGTACACTGTAGTCAGAACAATGCAGCACTACACCATTTGAGCTGAGAAACTTCTGATGCTTTTTCAAACATATCATGCAGTAGAGTCATTCAACAGTAGGGAAAAAACTCAGTGGAATCAGTCAAGTCTTGTAAATACACACACACACACACACACACACACACATATATATATATATATATATATATATATATATATAGAGAGAGAGAGAGAGATACATATATATATATATATATATATATATATATATATATATATATATATATATCTGTGTGTATGTATATAACATGCAGTCATACCTCAGAACCATACCTCTCAACCTCTTAGTGCAAGAAATCTGGATAAAGGCTGTCAAAATGGCTGGACAATGGGCTAAAAATAGAGAGATATTTTTAATATTGCTCTTATAAACTTAGAAAGTTGCTAAAGTAACAGAGTTTGTTGCAGCATACATTTTCCGAAGGTTATGAGGTATGACACTGAAATGTATGTCATTATATACTGACATAAATCCTCAGATTATCACAGTGATTTACCAGAAAAATACAAATAATTTGTGGAACAGAACAAAAATATGAGCCAAAAACCTGGACATTCTGTGACAATCCGGGCATCTAAGAGGTATGCTCAGAACCCCATAGTGCAATGAGTGTTGACCAAGCCTGACAAAGTGGGGGGACAAAGGCATGAAAACAGGGACATATCTGAAATACTTGAGTAGATAAGCATAGAAAGTTGCTGCAGTAACACCGTCTGATCTAACATATATTGCCTGAAATATTACAAGTCCAGGACTCAACTGCTTCTCATTAGTGACTTCAATCTGCACATCATCCCGCTGATTTATCAGAAATACACAACAGTTATGAGGACCAGACCAAAGATATGAGCCAGACAACTAGACATCCTACGAATATCTGGACATAGCATAACATTAGGAAAACTGCACTGAGCTGCCAAACATGTCACCAAGCACAGTCCAAACTACAGTCAGACTGACACAACACTACCTCAAATCAGCTATGGGGAATTACACATGCATTTTCAAATGTATCAGCTATTGCACAAATGTAACAGTAGCGAAAAACAGACACTGGTGTGAAAGTGCATACCCACAACCAATTTCACCACAGTCACAGCGACATACTGGTAAGCCAACTGAGCACTAGAGTATAATGACTGTGTGAACAAATATATCCTGTTTGCCACTGACACACTACCCCTACATATACTGCCCCAAGTCACAGTGTACTAGAAATCCTGAGGTGGTATAGGACATGTCTCAGTCTGCACCTACAAACATATACAGCTGATAGACCACCAGAAACTGGAGCAGCATGCAAAGTCAGATAGAAATGGACCCATGACACATCTACCCCCCTCCCTGCACAGCCCAACTAACATTTACACAGTACACTGCTACACAGTCCTGACAGTCTGTTAACAATGGCCAGACATACACAGTCCTCTCAACTGTACAGATTCCTACAGAATGTCCAGGCTTTTGCCTCATATATA
>NC_056741.1:247080235-247090235 GCF_019279795.1 Protopterus annectens | reverse complement strand
GCAACAACTACCAGAAACCTTTTTTAGGGAAGAAAGGGAATCGGTTCCAGAAGAACAAGAACTGGAATTGACTGTTGTTAACATCGACCCATTAGGTGGTGAACCTGAGGTGACTAACATTCCGGTTGTCTTGTCAAATTTAAAAGGTGACTTTCATATTTATAACTTTTCAAGCGTCATTGTGGAAGAAGAACTTATTGAGCTTTTGGCAAAAGGCCTGAACTTTGTTCCTGATCACAAATTCAATTTGGCTAAAACTCTTATGGACTTAAAATTTTTTGTGCGTAAGCTCAATTTAAATGTTTTATTTAACAATGTCTTGCCTTTAAACACATCTAATTTGAAATTAGCCAGCTCGTTCAATCCCCCCTTACATCCCGGCCTTCACACCTTTGAAAAAGCTTGTGAACTTGATTTTAGACATTTACTGTCATCTGGTAATGAATCTAGTTCAATTAAGAACATTTCATCTGATCAACTCACGGCCTTGAATAAAATTTGTAGTATGGCCGTCAGAGTAATTAAACCAGATAAGGGAGGGGGCTTGGTCCTGTTTGATAAGACGCAATATACTACTAGAATGCTACAGGTGCTAGAGTCACCGGCATATGAAAGTTCCTCTTTAAATGAACTAACAGGCACCTATAACAAAATTAAAGGTTACTTCAGGGACTTATACCTTGAGGGGAGGATTAACATTGATATTTACAATTTCATTGATATCTCTTTCCCCAGGATCCCAACCATGTTTGGGATCCCTAAGATACATAAGAGCTTGACTGATCCACCTATGCGTGCTCTTGTGGACGGTAGATGTTCTATTACACATCCTTGTGCCCGCCTTATTGACAGCATCATTGGCAAATATTTGAAAACTATACCACAAATTTGTAAGGACTCATGGTCCTTTCTGAGCATGATCAATGACGTCCAATTTGACAGCGACCTTAATTTTTTGACGATTGATGTGGTCGATTTATATACATCGATTCCACATGAGGAGGCTGTCGAATGGATTGAACTCATGCTCTTGGAATGTGGGGCTACCAATAATGACATTACGTTAGTCACTACTTTACTGGACATTGTCCTTTCTTCTAATTTTTTCATTTTTGAAGATCATTATTATCTTCAAAAGAAAGGCATAGCAATGGGTTCCCCATGTGGGAGTAGTGTGGCAAACTTATTTGTCGCTTATTGGGAAAAGAAGTACCTGTTTAATCATCCAATTTTTATGGAGTGTGTTAAAATTTATACCAGGTTCCTAGATGATGTGTTTATGTTAATTAAAGGGGGCGAGGATGTTGCTTTGGCCCTTATTGCACATATGAATGACTCAACAGAATTTCTAAAATTCACACATCATTTCTCTACTTCTGAGATCGATTACTTAGATGTCCAGTTAGTCAAAGATATGAGTAACAATAGATTCAGTTCATCTGTTTTCAGGAAGGCCACTTATTGCAATTCTTTCTTGCATTTTTCTAGTTGCCATCCCTGGAAGCAGAAGTGTTCTATTGTTAAAGGGCAACTGGTTAGGGCTGCCCGGATGTGTAGTACTGATGAGGCTTTTGATAAAGAGTACTCCTTCCTTAAAGATATGTTTTTGAATCGTGGGTATCCCGATACTCTTATTTGTGGCCTAATTGATGAAGTATTACTGAAACGTCTAAATGGCACTTACCTTCCATTGCTCCCACATAAAGTGAAAACAACCCTTTTTGAAAGTGGGTCCATGTCAGCTACTAGTGTGCCGATGCTTACTTCGGCCACAGATAATTCTGGCTTAACCCCCAGTAGCTCTAGTAATTCTAATTTTTCTATCGGCTTTATCTCCTCGTACAACATCAACTCTGGCCTCTTGTGTTCAATTATTCGTAAGAATTGGTATTTTATAACCAATTCTGGTTTACACGAGAGACTGGGAGTAACCCCTCTATTCACATTTAAAAGAGGTAACAACCTCAAAGAGTTGTTAAAGAGGAATAAAGGAACAGATCTTATGGTGAGACAAAAAGGCACGCACATTTGTGGGTGTTGTAAATGGTGTAGACACCTTCGGGTAGGTAATTCTTTCACCGTGGGTATGAAGAAATACTTCATCAACCATAAGATCAATTGTAACACTAGATCACTAGTCTATTTAGCCCTATGTGAATGCTGTAACGCATTTTATGTTGGTAAAACGGACAGGCGCTTCCGTGACCGTATTTACCAACATATATATGCGATCAAGAATAAGAGAAGCGACAACGCTCTCTCGAAACACATTTTGAGTAACAGTGGTCACAGCTTCCAATTTATGGGCATAGACACCATTAAGTGTGGTATTAGGGGGGGTCCGCAAACTTTAATTTTAGAAACCCGGGAGTTAGAGTGGCAACTCCAGCTAGATGCATTTTCCTATCCAGGGCTTAACGACAACTAATATTGCATGCATGTTGAAGTATAGAAGTTATCTTAGGTAATTGGATTGGCTTATCCAAGTGTCCTTTGTTTTTTTCTGTAAAGAATCATTGAGGTAATTTAATTGCAGTTTTTTAGTAGTGCTTTAGTGCACCTTTTATTATTTTTCACTGTAATGGTAGTCTGGTTCTTTATTTTATTGTGAGTAGTGGTATGTTATTTTATTATTACATACTTTCATACTCATTTTTGGGGTTTTGACATCGTTTATTTACCTGTATTCATACAGGTAGGGCTGTCATGAAATTGTGCCCATGTACTGCTTGCATTATCTCATACCTACATTTTATACATTTTTTATACACTTGACATATACTTTTTATACACTTGACATATATTTTACTATTTTAAATTTTGTATGTATGACATGTTATCTTAGTTTATTTGCACTTTGTGTGCATTAACAGGAAGTGACATCAACAACTTGTCACTCGTGAAGGTTTTAAAAAATCATGTGAAGGCTGTGCTTTGTGTATGCTGATGAAGCTTCTGCTCTTGCAGGAGCGAAAACATTTCATGTAATAGTCACATACAATAGTTATTTCCGTATGTAACATACCTACATGTTACAAGAAATAGAATAAGCAAGTAAACGAAACAGAAGCATCTAAACTTCTACAACAATAAGCTTACATTTAGGCGTAAAACAAAAGTACTCTCCGTTGTACTGACCGTGGGTATGTGTTGGCCTGTAAAATCTGATGTGTGTCCAGAATATATTCCATCCTGGCCATATGAAAAGGTAGCAACCGTACCAATGGTCAGAGCATTCGGCCAAAATCTGTCCATTTGCAGTCCAAGCCATCCTTGTCAGGATGGGTCAAAGATGAACGGGTATTACCTGGGTCTACCTACCATGTCATGAAAGATAGGTATGTGCATGTACCTGTGTGAGTGATGTACAGCATGTGGAAGGTGAAAAATGCTAGGGTAGTCCTCACAACCATACAGGTACCAGAGATATGTAGCGTATGCAATGTGTTCCCTTGACCGTGCCATGGGCCATCAACCAGAGGAGGGATGGATGGAGTGTGTGGAATATGGGTGTGGGGAGGAAGGGGAATGTAATAATCCGCAAAGGGGAGACTGTGTTGGATGCATGATAGGTGAACTGGAGGTATATGAGGGAGCAGTGGGTGAATCAGAAAGAAACACAAAGAACAAACATACACATCCGCAATACACCCTGACAGGCCATACTGTAGAACACAATCACACAAACATATGAATTTTAAAATGTACGATACACATGTACAGAAACGTCACTGGCACATACCCACATAATGGTCTGGCCGGAACTGAGCTATCCAACTACAACACACCTGGATGCATAATTGAATACCCATCATCCCCTCTACAGCACACAACCCCCCCCCCCAAATCCTGAACGTCCACCAAATCCAGCCATACTCGGGCTACTAGCTTGGCGCAGCCATATCTGCACATAGTGACCACTACTCATATCTAGTAGGCAGTGTCACCCTAGGCAGTGTCAGGATTGCAAACTATGTACCCCTTGCATGTAAAACCCTATCACATTTTCGTAAGTCCAAAAAAGTCAAAGGTTATTGGCCTGTTCAATTTTTGGATATCCCTCATGGGATAAGTATCCTGTGTAAACATCAGACTTGGTATCACGACACGATGTCCAGTCCTGTAGACATCTGGACACAAGTTGTATGTGCAGTAGTGGTTCACGAAACTGCTCAGCCTCCAGTCGGTCATGCAGAACCCACTACCCGGGATCAAACACCTGACCGTGATGCACGGCTCCCCACATGTATTATCGAGAAAATATACTTTACACATTCGCATAGTGGCAGTTGGATATAGGGTGATTAAGGCGCTGATGTAAGCATGGTACTTCCTCTCCCACTTTGTGAGGGACAGTCCCTGTTTGGGTATGTGTGTCCTGACCAAGAATGATACAATGGCAAATGTCCTGTGATTGTAGGAAATAACTATGTACCATATTTTATGTAACAGTTGCCTAAAGCAGTTATTTCTGTATGTAAAATAGGTAAATCTTACAAAAAACAGAATAAGCAACTAAACTGGTACAAGAATAAGCTCTCATCTAGGAAAATAATTAAAGTTCTAAACCCTGTACCGACCATGGGCATGTGTTGGCCTGAAAAATCGGGTGTGTCCTGAATATATCCTATCCTGGACATATGAAAATGTGGCAACCCTACCAATGATCACAGCATTCGTAGAATAACTGGCCAGCCACTTAATCCCTCCTAAAACCAGTGACCTTTGGAGGAAAGGTGTTGAATGACACTTGAATGAATAATGACAATAATTAAGAGTAACAGACACTTTTAACTTCAGAAAATAAGTATTAATAAATATGGCTCTGAATCTGTCAACACGTTTCAAGTTAATAGTACTAATATTGTAGAAGTGTCAGGGGTGGCTCGTGGCATCGGGCTGCCGGACTGCAGCCCCCTCAAACTAAAAATTAAAAAAGAAAACAAAAAAAATTATTTTTTTAAATTTCAGGATTGGCAATGCAAGAGTAGTCCCGACTACCGTCGGTCTATGCGCATGCTCAAGGCAGTCCAGCAGGACCCATAGAGGGACACAAGGAGACGTCTGTGCACTTTTAAAGTGCACAGACACACTGGGAGGATATATCACATCCGGACTGCAACAGCCAGAACAGTCTCGGGAGGGAGCTTGGGATCTCGTTGTCGGGAAGGAGCTTTGCCGGGATCTCGCGGGTCTTTGTGAGTATTGCGCAGGCAGGATATGGTATGGAGAACAGACAGGTAAGTGTATGGTGCATTTTACTTTATGTGCTTGTAACTAGAGTTGTGTATGTGTTAGCTGGTGCTTGTAACTGGAGGTGTGTATGTGTTAGCTGGTGCTTGTAACTGGAGTTGTGTATGTGTTAGCTGGTGCTTGTAACTGGAGTTGTGTATGTGTTAGCTGGTGCTTGTAACTGGAGGTGTGTATGTGTTAGCTGGTGCTTGTAACTGGAGGTGTGTATGTGTTAGCTGGTGCTTGTAACTGGAGTTGTGTATGTGTTAGCTGGTGCTTGTAACTGGAGTTGTGTATGTGTTAGCTGGTGCTTGTAACTGGAGTTGTGTATGTGTTAGCTGGTGCTTGTAACTGGAGTTGTGTATGTGTTAGCTGGTGCTTGTAACTGGAGTTGTGTATGTGTTAGCTGGTGCTTGTAACTGGAGGTGTGTATGTGTTAGCTGGTGCTTGTAACTGGAGGTGTGTATGTGTTAGCTGGTGCTTGTAACTGGAGGTGTGTATGTGTTAGCTGGTGCTTGTAACTGGGGAGGGGGTGTGAAAATGCCCCAGGTGCTCATGGTGGTGTGGTAGGGAATACCTCAGGCTTGAACCCTGTACCCTGTATGCAGGTGTTAAAGACTTGAGTTCCCTACCCACCACCATTTGTAAAAAAATTGCAGATTTTTGCCTCATATTTGATCTGATCTGTTCCTCATAATATCTGTGGTTTGTAAATGTTGCAATGGTTGATATTTGATGGTGTAGTAGTAGCATTGTTGCCTCACAGCTGCAGGTTCTCAGGTTTGATTCTTGGCTGGGGTTCCTTCTTTGTGGGGTCCGTATCTTCTCCCTGTGTTTGTGTGGGTTTGCTTTTGTGTCCTCCCATGTTACAAAGACATGTCTGCATTATTTCTTCCTGGGCCTCTGCTAAAAATTGTTTTTTTGTTCCAAGTCAGACTGTCCTGATTAACAAATGTTAAATAAAATTGACAGGCATTTGAATTTCAGACTTCAGGTTTCTGAATGTTTAATTCCTTGCATATTTGATGGTGCAGTGGTAGTATTGTTGCCTCACAGCTATAGGTTTTCTGGTTTAATTCTTGGTTGGGGTGGCTTCTGTGTGGAGTCTGCATCTCCTCCCTGTGTTTGTGTGGATTTGCTCTGGTGCCCTGCCATTTTACAAAGACGTGTCTGCAGTATTAATCCCTGCGTCTCTGCTGAAAATTGTTTTTGTTCTGTCTGCAGTAAAATTGACCGGCATTTGAATTTCAGACTTCAGGTTTCTGAATATTTATTTCCTTGCAGATTTGATGGTGCAGTGGTAGTATTGTTGCCTCACAGCTGTAGGTTTTCTGGTTTGATTCTTGGTTGGGGTGGCTTCTGTTTGGAGTCTGCATCTCCTCCCTGTGTTTGTGTGGATTTGCTCTGGTGCCCTGCCATTTTACAAAGACGTGTCTGCAGTATTAATCCCTGCGTCTCTGCTGAAAATTGTTTTTGTTCTGTCCGCAGTAAAATTGACCGGCATTTGAATTTCAGACTTCAGGTTTCTGAATGTTTAATTCCTTGCAGATTTGATGGTGCAGTGGTAGTATTGTTGCCTCACAGCTATAGGTTTTCTGGTTTGATTGTTGGTTGGGGTGGCTTCTGTGTGGTGTCTGCATCTCCTCCCTGTGTTTGTGTGGATTTGCTCTGGTGCCCTGCCATTTTACAAAGACGTGTCTGCAGTATTAATTCCGCCTCTGCTGAAAATTGTTTTTGTTCTGTCCGCAGTAAAATTGACCGGCATTTGAATTTCAGACTTCAGGTTTCTGAATGTTTAATTCCTTGCAGATTTGATGGTGCAGTGGTAGTATTGTTGCCTCACAGCTATAGGTTTTCTGGTTTAATTCTTGGTTGGGGTGGTTTCTGTGTGGAGTCTGCATCTTCTCCCTGTGTTTGTGTGGATTTGCTCTGGTGCCCTGCCATTTTACAAAGACGTGTCTGCAGTATTAATCCTCGCCTCTGCTGAAAATTGTTTTTGTTCTGTCCGCAGTAAAATTGACCGGCATTTGAATTTCAAACTTCATGTTCTTCAGAATACATAGTAGCACAACCTTTTTTTCTAGCAATTTTCTAAGTTTATAAGATGAATATTTTAAATTTGTCCCTATTTTTGGGACTGTATTCCCCATTATTGGCTTCTGTCCAGGTTTTTGTGCTAAGGTTGACAGCTATGGCAAGAACTGAATTCACTGAATATGGACTGTAGAATTGTGCATATTTACTGATAAAGGTGCACTGTAGAATTGTGCATATTTACTGATAATGGTGGACTGTAGAATTGTGCATATTTACTAATAATGGTGGACTGTGGAATTGTGCATATTTACTAATAATGGTGGACTGTAGAATTGTGTATATTTACTAATAATGGTGGACTGTGGAAGTCTGAGTAGACTTTTTATGATAAATGTACTCAACTGGGCAGTTTTGCCATTATGGGTGCATATGTTTTGTTTCATTGCTTACTGGAAAAATGTTCAAAACAAATTTAAAACACCCTCTAACAAGTGTACTGTATTGTACAAGGAATATAATTTTAGTACAACGAGGAAGGTGTATCAAAGAGCACATGTATGTTTCATATGCAAGGGGCCTATGATTCAAAACAGCCCAAAATTAATCTTTATCTGCCACTGGCAAAATGTATTTTCTTTGAATGTGGGTTTCAATGCTGTTTCAATGAATGTGAGTTTCAAGGGCAGAGAAGTTTTAATGCTAAGTTTTCATTGTGAGACTGCATTGCTTTGTTTCACAGATGACTTAATGTTTGTGCTGTAAAATACAAAATAAAACTTTCAAATGAAGTCCAATCATTGAAGTAAAGCAGTATGCACATTAGTGTTTATGGTAAATGGAGTGAAATAGCCAAGTAATGGTTAATTGGAATGGCTGCAGAGGCTCCATTCAACCATTATTTTGTCAGGGGGGGGGGGAAGGGCAGCAAACTCAGACAGGCCCAGCTGAACTATACCTCCCAACTGTCCAGATTTTCAAAGAATGAATAGATTTTTGCTTCTTATTTTTGGTTTGTTGTTCATAAAATTTGTAGTTTTAATTCCTAAATGATTTGCCAGAAGTCACTAAATAATAAGTTTCAGACTTCATAACCTTCATAAAAATGCATGTTAAAGTAAGAGCCGTTCTATCAACTGTCTCAATTTATACAAGAGCAATTTTAGTACTGTTTATATGTGCCCCCAATATATTTGGCCTTGTTCAGATTTACTGCATTAACAGGTTGAGAGGTACATGCAAATAAATTGCTTTATAGAATTAGGCATAGCCAACCTCTCAACTGTCCCCAATTTTGGCTCAAAATGTTGCTCTTCCCCTAATAATCCCTCCAAAATAGCAATTTTGGAAGAAAACATGGAGGGTTTACAATTAAGAAATAACTGTAATAATCAAAGTTATAGATTACTTGAAATGCATGTAGATTCTTTTATTTTGTCAGCTGCTCAAGGTAGCAGTACTAATATTAAAGTGTCCCTTCTTTGACAGGTAGCAGCTGTATTGTGTGTCTATTTTATATTTTTGCATCACATTTTTGGTCCATTTTTCATAAAATTGTGTTTTTTAGCAAATTAGTGACAAATCACTAAAGACTGAAGTTAGAAAATGACAGACATTTGAGTTTCAGATTTTATACCCTTCAGAAAATTCATACTAATGCAAGACCTATTCTATTATCTTTCTAAGTTTATTAGAGCAATATTTAAAAATTGTCCTTATTGCTGTGCCTTTGTCCCACTTCTGTGTATGGCTTTGTCCAGATTTCTTGTTCTTGAGGTTGAGAGGTATGACAAATGTGTCAGGGCCATCACAGTCAGCCAGAGAGATTTCAAATTGTGACATGCTTGTTGCACCCCACTCCCCCATGTAGTGACACTGGATGTGTCCAAGCAAGGCAAGGAGTAGTTGTATCTACCTTGGATGGGGAGGACACACTGCATAAGAACTACAGTGGCTTTTCATCTGTCCTTGATTTTGCAGAATGGTCTGGTTTCTGTCATATTTTTGTACTGTTGATTTATGCTTATTACTCAAAGTGCTTGTTGCTCTGTGTTTAAGTAGCAATGCTTTAATGACCATAAGGTAAGCTTGTCTGACATCGTAAGATGCAAGTAAGCTTTAATAAGCATACTGTTAAAGAATTGCCAACATTGAAATCCTTTCTGTTGTTGCCATGCAGAGAATACTTGACTAGATAATGTAAAAGCCTTGGGTATTAAAGGACAGGATTCCATTATTTTAAAAAGCTCATTACACTTGTTGGAGACTTCCAGTCATCTCTACAGACTTTACCCGTAAACTAAACAGAATGCCAATCATGTGTGGTCCATAACCTGTACTGTAATCCTTTAAGCAATGTATCTTGAGCTTGTTTCTTGTTTGCTTTTCATTTTTTACTTTTATCATGTTTTCCCCATGAAACAAGTTGTCAGGCACCACATCTTTTTTGGATAAGAAACATTTTTACAAGTGGCGCCATCACATAGATTTCTACTTTCAGCATGTTGCTTGGTACTTTAATAAAGCTGAATATATTATAATTAGAACTGCAGTGCAAGGAGAAGTGGTTTGAGTTGAGTGCTTCTGGTTTTTCTTATACTTGATTTTGACTGGCATTCCAGTAATGTATTTAAAAAGTAATTTATTTTTTCATGCCTCACAACCTTTTGTTTCCAACTAGATATTAAGTAAGCTGTCATGCAGCCAATGCATTGAAATATTTTTATTCTTCTAC
>NC_056741.1:247050235-247075235 GCF_019279795.1 Protopterus annectens | reverse complement strand
ACACCGCTGCTTTCCAGACCACCGGCAGGATAGTACCAGTGGGAGAGATCTGCAAGGTCTACACTTTAAACATGGATCACAGGGTCCCTTGTGGGACACCAAAGTTTTCTCTTATAGGTAACCCAATAATGAGTGATGCGACCAGGATGTAGCCGTACACGGAACAGTAGATTGTGCAAGTCTGATAACACATGGTTTGACAAAACGTATAACATGTGTCCTGAGACAGGGAGAGTGTGCAGTGTGTAGGGGTGTGTTCATACCCCAGCTGCGCTCACAGTAAGTATGAGTCATGAGTGCTGTAGAGGGGTGTCAGGTAGGTGAATCATGGGTATGCAATAATGGGCCTAAGTGTGCAGGTGTTGGCTGGCAGAGATGAATTATGCCCGCCCCGTGGAAGTAATTAGTATTCCTATGTGGGCATAGCAGATGCCCATACCTCCCAAACCTGAAAAGCACATCTACTGGATAGTCCGTAAACCATTGGAGGAACACATAGGGACTATATCAGTGCCCTGTACCCGATTATCATGGACGTCCGTAATTACAAATCAGAATCTAACACAGTCCTAACTAAACCCTTCCAGAGCTAGTGATATTAGGTGGACAGGTGGCAGAGTACACGTAATGACTGACAACACACATATATATATATATATATATATATATATATATATATATATACACACACACACACACACACACACACACACACACACACACACACACAATGTACATATATATATATATATATATATATATATATATATATATATATATATATATATAGATATACACACATATATGTTACTGTAGATATACACATGTATATACGTAGGTTACGGTACAGCAATGTTAGTGGGAGGTCCAATCAACTAACGTCTACCTCCCACACCACTCCAGCTAGGCCAGTGAAACATACAGACACGCAATAAAGGTAAATACACTGCTGCTTTCCAGACCACCGGCAGGATAGTACCAGTGGGAGAGATCTGCAAGGTCTACACTTTAAACATGGATCACAGGGTCCCTTGTGGGACACCAAAATTTTCTCTTATAGGTAACCCAATAATGATTGATGTGACCAGGATGTAGACGTACACAGAACAGTAGATTGTGCAAGTCTGATAACACATGGTTTGACAAAACGTATGAATCTAACACAGTCCTAACTAAACACTTCCAGAACTAGTGATATTAGGTGGACAGGTGGCGGAATACACATAATGACTAATGACAGCGTGTATGAGTCATAAACAGCATGTACCTCGACAAATGTGAATGAATATATATGCCCTGTGACTGTCAATATGTCAGGTTAATAGAACCAATCATCTAAATGTGTCCCTGAGGGTGTTATGCAGTGTCCCTGATGCAGTTCATTCTCCCCCATTCGTATGTGAGGTCTGCTAGTGACGGACAGCGCATATTCTGTTGACTTCCTTAGGTAGATGATAGCATAATAGTTTGGGGTTACCACCTGTTTGCCTTTGTGAGGGACACTCCCCTCTGGGCAGTTCTGTCCTGCAAAATGAATGTTATTATGGCACATGGCCTGTGATTTCGGGCAAAGAATCCATATATTGTCTATAGTGGTTGCATAAAATGATTTTGTTGTATCTGAAACACCTAGATGTTATAGGAAACAGTATTAGCAACTATAATGCTACAAGAATAACCTTTACTAATGCAAACCGGTGAAGTAGTCAGTTTTCTACTGGCTGTGGGTATGTGTTGCCTTGCCAAATCTGACATCTCTACATATAGGTCCTATAGGGCTGCCACCTTTCCAAATGGCCAAAGTGGAACCTGCTCCGTAGAAATTTCAAACGTACCAGGTCAGAACATACCTACAGCTGTGCTTAGTACAGAAATATATGTATTAGCACAAATCAAAGCTTAGTCTAGCAGCAGTCAAGTTGCTTATGCTACTTCACATAACATATAGCAGTGTCATTTATACAATAACCGTTACATGCAACTATTAGAGAAACATAGAATATAATATTGTCCTGTAATCAGGACATTTGCTATGCCTAGATCATTCTTGCATGATACATACACCTAATGAGGGACTGTCCCACGCAAAGTGGGACAGATGTTATTCCTAAAGTCTCACTTCGGCCATTTTAAAAGGTGGAAAACCTACAATAGGTATGCGGTAGCATGACCGGGCAGACGGATGTGGTTCCCAAAACACATTTACTTGTTTGCATTGCAGAGTATCGGTTCCCATGTATCAGCCAGATGGGAGCAGATTGTATGAGGAACACGCATATAATATGATTAACTCACTGGACAGGCCGCCGATTCTGTACAGTTGAACGCCATGCCTTCGCCTAATGGTCAGCCATACCCGATACTGTAATCATGTAGTCTGATGTAATAGGCATCACAAGGGATCGTGCCCATCCAGCGTGAGTGACAAATGCAAGCACCAATGTCGTGCATGTGGAAGTGAAGGAGCGAGCGGTTGTAAGCCTGTTTGGCTACCAGTATGTGAGTATTGCACTGTTAAAGAAATGTGGAGCCTAAACAAGTATAAGAAGCTGTAACCAGAGGTCAGCAGTGCTTAACACTGCACAAACCCACTCACAACAGCTACCAACTGCTGCAATGTACCGTACTCACTCCGTAATCAATGGCCTTGTTCTGGCCGCAAACAAAGAACCGTCCTTTGCAAGTGTTGGTAGCAACACCCTGCACACACAGCTAATCTGAATTACCAATACACCATGGCAAATATACAGACAATGGACAGTACCACACACATACCATACAGCACAGTCATCCAACATAATACATTGTACCGGCAGATATGTCCGGACCACTGGTGTTTGCAGACCTGGCCGTCTTGTGTTTAAGTGTGTGAGCATGCCCAGTATGACTGTTACGCATGTTATTGACTGACATTACCATCATATCTTCATGTGTTTGAGCATGCCCAGTATGGTCAACTGGATCACATGTGTTACATGTCCAGGTAGTCAGTACTGTGGTGCCGACCACTGCATTGTACACTGACCGGTGGCATGCTGTCTCTGCAGGGTATCCATTGGTAATGTGGCATTGACTGTTGCTACATTTCTGCACAGCATCGGGGGATATCCAACTGTATCCATATTCCTACACAGCACTGGGGGGGGGGTGCACATGACTGTTACATGTGTACTTTGGAAGGGAGGCACAGCTGACAGTTGTACACTTTTGTTGCTACTGTACTGGTATGTCAGGTACTCCATTTCAGTGTGTGGACCTACCTAATGTGCTGGCTAGAGGCATACCAGTGTACCCCATATCCTGGCTTTAATTACCAACATATTGGTTTCGGACGTCCTAGCCTTCACAACCTACATCCAACTGCCTGGCCTGCTGTAGTCTGTCTGTGTGTGTCTGTGGGGGGGTAGAGTCATCCATTGGGCATATTCAGAGGCCATTGTACAGCATTTGTCTGTGTTGGCCTACATCTGTCCAGCTGATTGAGACTTGTGTGGACTGTATGGACACACATGATGTTCAGCCCATAACCAGCAGCGGGTAGGACACCCTGTGTACTACTAGCTATTATTGTGACCCCGGTATGTGCTACAGATGTCATGGTGCCACTATGGATGTGTACTGTCCACTGCCCTAACACTCTGCCACCAAATTCCCTTGCATGCTCACATCCATACCATAGCTACAGGTAAAAACACATTCAAATACAACTGCCAATTCGTAGGTTGATTGACTTATCTTGAGGATGAGACCTGAAGACAGTGCTGGAGGGCTGCCTATGTCAAATGCACACAGTGCACTTCCTATACATGGCTGAGCACAGGGAGTGTCATGTTTGGCATCCCTTTTACTATCTGTGCGAGTCAGAGAGGGTGACATTCCCTGGGTACCTACTGTGTCAGTGCATATCCTATGCGTTGCCTCTTTGCCAAGGCCAGGTCATACTGGGCACGCCACCTTTCACCTAGTGTGTCCAGCTCAGATAGTTCCTCCTCCGAGTCACTCTATGCCTGTACAGGCCTTGGCATTGGTGGGGGGGGGGGTGTGGCCCTGCCCCATGCTGTTCCTGCTGCAACTGTTTCCGCAGGATCATATTGTGTAGCATAGCACATACCATAACAATTTGGGTGCATGTAGCTGGTGAATACTGCAAGGCTCCACCGGATGTGTCCAGACACCGGAACCATGACCTGAGCATCCCAAATACATGCTCAATTATATGTCTTGCCTGTGCGTGTGCCTCATTATGGCATAGTTGTTCAGTTGTGTGTACATTTCTGATGGGTGTCATCAGCCATGGCTCCAGTGGGTACCCAGCATCCCCCACTAGTTGACCGTAGGGGATGTCCATATTGGTAAAGGTGTGGTACAGCTGCGTCAGATGCCATATATCATAATCATCATAGCTTCCAGGGCAGCCAGCACACACATTCAGTATAATGCCCTGGGCATCACATACAACCTGGATGTTGATGGAGGGGATGCCTCTGCGGTTAATGTAGGCCCTACCCCACTCACCGGGTGGTGCTTTGATGCATACGTGCATGCAGGCTATAGACCCACTACCCCAGGGTAGTCTGCCATTTGGTGGAAGAGATGCATATTGCTGGTCAACACCTCACGTGTGTTGAGGAAATGTACGTTCTCACTGGCATGTGGTGACATGGCATCTAGGAACTGGTGGAATACTCTGGATGCAGATGCCTGTGAGATCCCCATGATATCCCTAGTTGTGCTTTGGGAGGTACCTGTGGCTAGTATACCTAGGCCTACACATACCTTGGTATCCACTGGGATGGGTTTCCCTTGGCCTGTTCAATGTGTCAGGTGTGGCTGGCACAGCTCAACAATCTGCTGTATGAGGTCTCTGTCCACCCCATAGTGCTCCACTATCTCCAGCTCATATAGCCCCTGGTAGGTTACCCTGGGTCTGTAAAGTCTTCTCTGTCTCCTCACTGAGGGTTGTTCGGCAGCATTCACATCCTCACCACCCTCAGCCTCCTGCACATGTTGGTCTATGTTGCCTGCTGCAGCCCTTCTCATTTTGTTGGATTGTTTCGTAAAATTTCTCCGCATGTATACACCGGTGGTGTAGAGTGTGGAAAAAACTCGTGTGTATGGTGCTTGCTCACTTTATCGTAGTGTTCTGTGCTGGGCTGGGCCTATAATTTGCTGACTGTGTTAATTATCACCTGTTTGCACAGCTTGTTCACCTTGACTACTCTCCTGCTGCTGTTGTCCCTCCAAATTGCACTAGGCAGGTATAGACTCACCCCTAGCTTAGGTGTGCTAAGGCAGGAGCAGTCCTGAGACACAGGGCTCCAATGTACGTACAGTATGCCTGACACCCCCCCCATGCTTTCACCCATATTCGAGTCCTACACCCGGCTATCTATACACATACACTCTTGGGATCTGCATCACACCCTGGGGATAAACGGGATTCACTATTTTCCACCTCGTTTGCATAGTATTGTCTTCTAATGCATAGTTACATGACCCATACTGAGCCTCCAAAATAATAACCACTGCTTATTGTCACGCAGATCCGCACACAACTGGTTAAAAGTGCCTTACTATCACCGTATTCGATGTCCCTTGTTCTTCCCAGCAACAAAATAACCAGTCTCTATACGCCACAAACCCGGGACCCTGCACACCACAGATGATGTGCTTTACCACTAAGCCATGGCAGATATACGTACGTCTGCACTGATCACATACAGATCATCCAGCACAAGCATTCAACAGTATAGGACATGTATTCCATCATGTAGATTTATGTGTGCTAATGTCCACATATATTTATATATAAATATATATATATATATATATATATATATATATATATATATATATAGATATATATATATATATATATATATATATATATATATATATATATATATACACACTACACACACATACGTAGATATAGAATATATATCACAACAGTGGACCACGTGACACCAAAGCATTAGACAGGAATGAAAAGGAAACCACATGCGCCTCCTGCATTATGTACTGGTGTTACTATCAAGGCAAGTGTGTTTCATTGCGTCATATGGGTCAGACTGTATTAAGGCTGCTGACATTTACTCACCAGACCTATTGGTGAATGTATGTGTATGTCTTGCCAACCCAGTCTCTTGGGCGATTGTGACATTTATGGACACTATATAGGAAAACAACAAAACACACTCCACACATCCTGGAGCTAGTTACTCACAGATACCAACACATAGAATAGTACTGCCAAACACACACACCTGTCATGCCTTGGAATAGAATACCTACCTGTCTGTTCTATCACACACTACAGCATTATGCAGTTACAGAACACGCTACTGAAATTATTGGGACACAGCATTCCCAGAGGCATACTTCTAGGTGGGTGACATCATCAGCAATGGAAAAGATGCCAGTAGGGATTGTATGGAGTGTGAGCAGTCTAAAAGCATTATTCTATCCCCAGGCAGATGGAAACACACACACACAATTGGCATGGCTGGGATTAGAACACAGACCTAACTACCTTATCACACTACAGCATTACGCAGTTACAAAATGCACTACCGGGATTACTGAGAAACAGCACTCCCAGAGGCATACTTCTAGGTGGGTGACATCATCAGCAATGGAAAGACGCTGATAGGGATTGTATGGAGTGTGAGCAGTCTAAAAGCATTATTCTGTCCCCAGGCAGATGGAAACACACACACACAATTGCATGGCTGGGATTAGAACACAGACCTAACTACTTTATCACACCACAGCATTATGCATTTACAGAACACGCTACTAAGATTACGTGAAAATAGCACTCCCAGAGGCATACTTCTAGGTGGGTGACATCATCAGCAATGGAAAAGACACTGATAGGGATTGTATGGAGTGTGAGCAGTCTAAAAGCATTATTCTGTCCCCAGGCAGATGGAAACACACACAATTGGCATGACTGGGACTAGAACACAGATCTAACTACCTTCTTACACTACAGCATTCTGCAGTTGCAGAACTTGCCACCGAGATTATTGGGAAACAGCACACCTAGAGGCATACGTCTAGGTGGGTGACATCATTAGAAATGGAAAAGACACCAATAGGGATTGTATGGAGTGTGAGCAGTCTAAAAGCATTATTCTGTCCCCAGCCAGACGGAAACACACACATACACAATTGGCATGGCTGGGATTAGAACACAGACCTAACTACCGTATCACACTACAGCATTACACAGTTCCAGAACTCGCTACCAAGATTAGTGGGGCACAGTACTCCCAGAGGCATACTTCTTGGTGGGTGACATCATCAGCAATGGAAAAGACGCCGACAGGGATTGTATGGAGTGTGAGCAGTCTAAAAGCATTATTCTGTCCCCAGTCAGATGGAAATACACACACAATTGGCATGGCTGGGATTAGAACACAGTCCTAACTACCTTATTACACTACAGCATTATGCAGTTACAGAACACACTACCGAGATTACTGGGACGGAGGACTCCCAGAGGCATACTTCTAGGAGAGTGACATCATCAGCAATGGAAAAGATGCCAATAGGGATTGTATGGAGTGTGAGCAGTCTAAAAGCATATTACTGTCCCCAGGCAGATGGAGACAAACACATGCCAGTGGTGTGATCAGGACAACTGCCTATCTATGGACCACTATTACAACACTACATAGATACGAGACGCGCCACAGACACTACACCTTTCAAGTCTGTCAATATGACCTTCTAGGAATGTGGACATTAACATGGATGCTGGCAGTTACGATGTACATATCTGTGAACCAGTGTGTTCAATGTAGGAATCCATCCTGAAGTGGGGTATGGCCATCAGTTGCCTGGACAACCACTATCGCTATACAGGGTTACAATGGCCATGCCCATGCACATAGAGGCACATAACCAACACAAGGTGTCAATGGGCATGCTCACACACTTAGTAGCACACGTCCGTTTGGAATGCACTATGTGTCCATCTACACAACATCATACTGGGCATGCTCAAACACTTAGTAGCAAAGGGCTGTTTTGTATGCACTCTCGATTCTAAACACAGAAGGGCACAGTGTGTCGATAGTTGTTATTGTTAGCATGAACACTGCACTACATATATCTGACACTGGTCTTCTACACAACGTCTGCTGCTGTCCATCACCTTAGCTGTACCAATCTAAACCTGGCACACTAATACCATCCGTGGTGATGTCCTGCCAGGAGTGGCTACTTCACCCATATAGTGCCATTCATAGACTAATGTCCTGAGACCAGATTAACACCCTGACACCTAGAGGACAACTGCATTGTATTTGTATGCTAAACAGTGCTAGATGTGTAGCATTCGTAATCACAGCTACCAGTCTAGATCCAACAATGGGGAATACTGACATCTGTGCAGTGAGGAACACCTGGCTGATGGCTCAGTTTTGCACAATAATACTACCACCGTATACCTCGGATACAGTCATGTGGGCCATAACACCATTATAGACTGCTCCAGGTGGTGGTGTCCCCACGTACATGAAGGCCACTCACATGTAATGACCAGTACACCCTCAAAAGCCATCACAGATGTGTCAGGTGCAGATAACAGTGTCAAAAGCCGCATTCTAGGATGTAGCCCTCAGACATCACCATGTCCTTGGACCAGCAACACACATCCATACATGTGGCAGAACATATATTAGTACAACACCATGTGACCCATGACCAGTAGACTGTACCTAGCTCTACAGCAACTGTGCAGACTACCCATGTACTGACACAGTTGTATCATGTGTTATGCAATGCAATGATACTACTGCTCACAACCAGGTCAGCTGTACACATAACAGGGGCCCTGGGTCATATACAGCTGTAACAGATGACTGTTACTGTACACCAGTAAACACACTCATGTTTGGATATGACGTACATGTACCTGCCATGGATATGTACATGCCCCCCCACACACACACAAAACACTTATGTACATAGCATAGCTGTTGCTGTCCTTCGTGCAGACAGGTGGCTACAGCAATTACACACATGCACATGGAAGGCAGGCCCATGGCTGTTGAATGCTAACAGTACATAAGGTGTGATAGCAATGTTGACTGAGTTAACATTCCCTCTGTACTGGTTATCCATGACAACTATCATATCAACAGTCCATGTGTCATGTATGTCATCACACATGTCCACCAATTGCAATGCCTACAAACATGACAAAATGACAGGAATGTAGGGCCTACACACATGTACATGTAGTGGTGTGTGTTCAGCTACCACGCGTGTGCAGGAGCTGATGTTTGCAGGTGATCTGTGTCTTACTACAACATGCAGTTCCAATGCAGCCCTATCATCGCCAACTGTATATGGTGAAATACTGACAGTATGGTAATATGTACATCAGGTATGGACGGATGTGTGGACATAAAGTGGTGGGCCAACTTTGCAGATGGATGTTTGCTGAAGACAGCTCACAGGTGTGTCACAAGCCATCCTACCATAACATGTGCAAACACTAAGTTATGTTTCTGTTAATTGAAGGGGAAGACATACAACCTACACAGTGGTCAGGGTGTCACTGACTGCAAAGCACTTGACACCTGTAACACTTACGACCTCCCATGTGCATATATCAGCACAATTGCCAAAGGTAGCATCTGTACACATTGTAAAGCGAGCAATACTGCTGCATGTCTGTCATACATATCATAAGATAGCAGGTGTTTGATTCACAGTACTGCCATGTGTGTTTGCTTGTGTGTCCATATATGCCATGTATGGTGGGGAATACATCCCAATTGTAACACGCCCCTGTACACTGTTGTATAGCTCTGTACATACTGCAGTGTAAAAAGTGCATGACATAGGTGCATTCAATTGTGGACTCCACAGTGTGTATGTGTATGTATGTATGGCTGTGCGGTCCATGGAGTGAGGATGTATGTTACCATAGTGAAAAGATAGGACCCCTAACCCCTCCAGGTGATGCAATCTACTACCCTGTTGATGCTATCGATCTTAGGCATTACTGACTACCTGTACATGTTCATTCTTTGTGTCGCATCATGTGGGTGCATAGTACTGTAATGGTGATTACCACATAGGCAGGGGTCCTCACCTCAACACTATCAAGTGTGTGTGTGTGTGTGTGTGTGTGTGTGTGTGTGTGTGTGTGTGTGTGTGTGTGTGTGTGTGTGTGTGTTACAGTGTCATTGACCCCGTGAGTGTGGGCGTGTTACTGTGTCTGAATACATGTGTGCGAATATGTGTGTGTGTGTGTGTGTGTGTGTGTGTGTGTGTGTGTGTGTGTGTGTGTGTGTGTGTGTGTGTGTGTGTGTGTGTGTGTGTGTGTGTGTGAGTGTGTGTAGTTATGTGTTCTCATCCTGTAATGTGAATGTGTATTACTGCTACACAGTGAGGCCTCAAGCTATCAACTGGCCTCTACCCTTGTCATCAGCTAGACCGCTATGTAAACTCCCCGCCCCATGTTACTGTACCTGTGATGTCACCCAGTATGGATGTCACGTCTCTAGCCACTGTAGCTTAGTAGACAGCTCACATGCTCCTGGATCAGTAGATGTGTAAACATCTTTGGAATGTCAGCCATTCTAACAGTGAGGTTGAAGCTACGTATAGCATGCTGGATTGCCATACATGCCTGTGAGTAGTCCACATTTACACATGGGAAACTGCAAACACTGGTACTCAACGGCGCATGCAATTAGACCTGAAGGAGGGAAGCAGGACATCTTTACCAACATGATGTTACTGTTGTTACCAAGACACATGCTGTGAACAGAAAACAATGCATTCTAAACCTGTACTACATGGTATGTCTGCTGTGTGTCAACAGTATACAACAATTGTAATCTACACTTATCTCCCTATTCTATTCACCCTGTGCATCAGACCATATGAGCATGTCCCTGCACTGATGGTGTGTATGACAGGGATGCGGCACAGGCATCATCATATGCACAGGGTGATAATGTTTGCCAGGGGCCTAGGCTGCACCAGTGGATGACATCGTGTGTGTGGGTTAGGGCCTGTGATCTAATTGGCCATGTGTGGTTGTTATGCATGTGAGTGTTGCGGTTGCCCTACAGATGTTTCTGGTGTGTGCGTGTATGTGTGCACACAGTTCTGCCATGTGTCTGGCCTACACAGGGGTATTATTGACAGCTCCAGACTGTACAGACCAGGATTTACAGCTCACAGTGTCCGGTCATGGACACGTGACCTGTGCCTGCCAGGGGTTGCACGCGCACTACCAGGCAGAGGTACAGATTGGGTACTGTCCGATGACACATGTCCACTGGAACTGTGTCCCTATTGGGACCATCCAGGGACATGTCCACGTGGCCTGCTGTGTCCTGGTGTGGATAATGCAGCACCAGCTGCACTGCTGCTGCTACCGCCACTATGGGAGCGGGCATGTGAGGTGGCTCATTCACGTAGACCTGCACCAAGTGATGTAGCTGGCCTACGTCCACATGCCCTATGCCTCACTCCTACCAGAAGTTCCAGCACAGACAGCTCACACTCGCAGATTGTCATGCCATGGTCAAGGATTCCAACCATGTCACCCAATCGTCTGTCCAAAACGTCAGCAATCTGCTGCTGAGCATTTGCCAAAGCCAAATTGCCAAAGCCTGGATGTTGTCATTTAAAAAATGGATAGCAGCCCTCTGAAGCCTCTGCCCTTCTCTGTTCTGCCATTCAGCGCGTGCCTGTGCCACCACTACAGTCTGAAACATGCGTCTGGTGACACAAGCTGCTGCACTGCTGCACTCTGTCCTGCAGGGGCATGTCAGCCAGAGATCCTCCTACAAGCAGCACTGGCCACATGCCTGTGTGGCACATCTCCAGTCATTTGACTGACACCATGAATACACACCTTCCATAGCCACCACACGTTCCTGTTCCAAGCTACCACATGCTAACTTTCCTTCCTCTATGGCCACTGGTGATGGGGTATGTGTTGGCATGAGAGCTGTGTGCGGGGATGAGGGGGATATAGGTGGAATGGCAAACAATGGCACAGATTCAGCCCCTGACAACCCTGCCTGTTCCTCAAGCATATGTTCATCATCACTGCTAGAGTCTGTGGGGACACTAACATCAGATGGACCGAAGGAGGGTAACGCACCTACATCACCTGTGAAGGCAAACAAAGACTCTACATTATAATACAGACACACACACACACACACACACACACACACACACACACACACACACACACACACACACACACACACACACACACACACACACACACACACACACACACACACACACACACACACACACACACACACACACACACACACACACACACACACACACACCATGCATGTGATTTGACAAAAGGCATGCAACATGTATGTGATACAACAAATGGTATGCAGCTCAGACAATAATAGTGGTAGTTATCATACATCCCTGTGTTGCACACAACAACAAGCATGTGTCATAGCAGAAGCCATGCATTTCACACAATCATGGTAGTAAGCATGCATCCCTGTGTTACACCATGTGGACCAGCACAGGTTAACAGTACACATGGCTGATGTGAGGCATATGACCTTGACATTAACATGTAGTATGACATGTAATCTGCTGACGTGCATTGACATGCATACATGTTTGACACAATGGTGTCCTGACACATGTACAGTGGTGTAATGGTGTCACATTGCAGTGTTGTCTGTACACCCTACAGATAATATGCACTTTTAGCAGATGTGCATGACCATTGAAAGGTATTATGAGGCATCTATATTGCTATACAGTGTGAAGTGCAGACACAGTGCCATTGCATGGAATCATGAGGAGTCTCTATTGCTATACAATGTGGATTGTACACACAGTGCATAGCCATGACTGTGTGCATACATAGTACATATATACAGTTTATTGTGACCCACGTCGCTGAAGTGTATACACACTAAACCATGATGTGTAATGTGTGACAGGTCACCGAAGGACATATGGATGACACACCTGCATGTCTGCTAACATATCTTAGCTGCCTGGAAACCATATCCACACACAGCAGACTTGTCAATACACCATGTCCCACATGACATTTGTGTACCACACACACAAGGTGCATGGCTGACAGTGATATCCAACAGCAGCAAGGGAAATGTACTGTATCTTTGGCCTGATGTGGCTGTCTGTGTATGTATGTGGATGCTGTACAGGTGACTACTGTCATGCTGTGACACAGTCATGATGTTCAACACATCTTATGTGGTCGAATTAAGTGACTCCTCCACAAGCTGTGCACAGGCTTGTAGGATGTCTAGTGTTCCACATCTACAATATAACCATTCAACAAAGGCTATAGTTGAACCATGTGTAGCCAATGTACAACACGGTGTACACACAAACACATCACATCTACTGTGTGTTGCTACATGTCTCTGGCCATCCTCCATGGCCATGTGTGAATATGTGTTGGCCAAACGGTTGTGATGGCCATCTATCTCACATGTGTGTGTTGTCCCATATGACATACACCCATAGATGTCAGGTACTCCACTGTCCACAGGGTTATGCAGACAAAGGGTTGTATGTTTGGTATGTGGGGTATGTTTTATGGGACAGTGAGACAATGTTGTAGCCGGACCACTACATGTCATGGACATGTCAGATGGCACATCACAATGTGTGCACTCATTGCAGGGGCATACTCCATAATGGTGAATCCTGTGGGCTGCCCATACTCCAGCTCACTGTGTAGTACTGTTTGTGTACCCCACATGTGTAGTTCTGATGTATAGTACATATTCCTACATTGAACAAAGCCTCCACTGTTGTATGCACAGCTGTCCACATATCTAGCAATGACAGTTTCTGTGGTTTCATGTCAGTGTTTCACTTAGTTTGCAAGTATTGCACATGGGTAGCCAGTGTTATGGATTAAAGATGCAACCTGTATATTGTGACCGGACCATACATTATGTGTACATGTGTTAACTGGCCACATGGCAAATAGATATGTGCATTAATATGCCTGATACTTATAATTGTCTCACCTGCAACAGCCTGCTGTCTCTGCGGAATGCCAGAGGTACCTATATAGGGGTGACACAGCAGTATGATCATTATCCATGACAGCTACAGGGTGCAATGTGCATGTTAACACATTCGCCAGTACAATAGGGTATACTATGGAGTATGCACATGTGCGCATACACAGAGTAGATACTATAGTATGCGACATGTGTGTATACATGCCTTGCATATGATGTTACATTACATATTGTACAGTGACACATGCACCTAAATGGGATATAATAGTTATATGTGCAGTAGTGACTTACCAGGCAACCCCAGGCTCAGTGGTTGAGAGACACCCACCTCCACAATGGCAGCTAGGGTTTGTGGATGCTGTTCTGATGGTGTCCCCAGGTTGGCCAGTAGCTCCTCGGTACGTGTGAGTGGGGGCTGGGTTGGTGGCCCACCACCTGTTGCACCTTGTTCCCTGGCGATTGCATTCACATGCTGTTTCGCACGTCTGATCAGGTCCGTGCAGTGTCGGCGCACCTGCTGGTATGTGCGGTTATGGACACCCACATCATTAACCCTCCTGCAAAGTTCCTGCCACAGGTCATCATGCTGCTGTGCATGCTGTGGCACATGGCTAAACAAGACATCATAGTTGTCTTGGAGGTATGGTATAAGGGCCTCATCCTCCAAGCAGGTATAGGCTGGGAGCCTTGCTCAAGGCATATCTGGAAGACATAATGATGGAGACAGGTCACAGTATCTCAGAGATGCACAGAGATACAGCTACACATACATGTGTATTACATTTAGTGCATATGAACAGTTGTTTTTGCAAATCTTCATGACACTGACACCACTGACATGTTTGTGTCACAGACATGTGACACCCAATGTGGATTGGATATTATCGCCATATATGTGTGTCACCTGATTACATTGCTCATACTCCATGTGGCTGCTGTCTTGATGTGGGCATGTCTGTTTACCTGTACTGGTGTTCTTACCTATCAACACATGCCTGGATGTGTCCACATTAATGCTGTTGACCTTGATGCTGTGCATATTTTACATATCAACACATACACTGTCTTAATGGACATAATATGTGACAATGCAGACATGCACATGGAAGCCTTTGCATGCATGTGTTTTGCCATATACATCTACACGGCACTGTACAGCAGTTCAACATCCTGCCATGTATCGCCTGTGTTGCACATGTGATACACATGGGACAATGGCTAGCCGGATGGTATTTGCAGGGATGGTTATCAACTATAGCATGTATGGCCAAGGTCATGTAGTAGTCTGTATGCCCTGGGCCATGTATGGGCATAGGATGGAAGGTTTTCTAGCTGTAGCCGACAGCCATGTTTCCAGTGCCAGGTGAAGCAGTGCCACATAACTGATCCAGATGGTTAATGATACATCTACCATGAGGTCATCACGCCATGTCTGACAGAGGTGAAATGTGCAGCTTTGCTGGACAGGGTTGCACAGTATGGCAGAAGTATGTAACGTGTATGGCACAAGGATCTGTCCAGCATGTGGCGAACCTTGTACTAGGAAGGTGGATATCCATGACGTATGTATTTCAGATCAGGATATGTACGTGTAGCATGTCCAACATCACAGTGTTGGACATGTCTTTATGCAGGGTAGGCATTATGCTACATAGTGGAGATGAGGATTGTGAAGGCTGGTGTCGCCCATCCAAACATGGGCAATACCCCTTAAAGGTGATATGTGATCCAATATTGGTCACTTGAGTGATGAGTATGGCTGAACAATGATCTCCATGCTCATGGATGGCACCCTGTCATTACTAGGGTTGACTCTTATGACTACCTAATAGGCTTTGTGACGTCACTAGCTCAGGGTGGTAAACTGCACAGCACCATCCCTTACACACAGTGTCCATTATGTTGACCTCTGCCTAGGTGGTAGTTCATGGGTACAGGGTTATTAACCTAGCAGTGACAATGCAATATGCAGCTGTCAGATTGTGCACATATGTCACACACCTCACCCACAAAGTCCATTCTGTATGTTGTCCACAACGCTGAGTCAGCTATTGCTCCTAGGTCATAGCCATTCACATACTTACATACATAGATGCCTCCCATTTGTCTGAATGGTATGGGCTACAGTGAAGGGGAGTACAATGAATTAACCCTTTTTTACTGTAGCTGCCACTGGTGTGATATGCACATATCACTCAGACACCTTTTGTAGTGTTGGTTCTGTCAACAGTCCACTGGCAGAACACTCCTGTGACATACAAAGGTACATCTAGTATACTGAGTGTAGGTGGAAAACAGTATGGGTGATGATGTCCTATGACCTGTCACAGGTATGATATGCAGTGTGAAATCATCCATACTGTCATCTACATCTGTACTGCTAACAACATGTACGTTGATCAAGGTTCATGGACATTCAGACCAGACTCAGCAGGGTAATAGTGCAGTACCTCCGATTATGAGTGGTGTCTCCACTTTGTGGGTTGTGATAACTGTTGGTGTGCACCATTCAGTGTTTTCACAGACTGACATGAAGCTATATTTTACATGATGTGTGTGTGTAGAGCAAACTGTTTTGCCATATGTGTATGATACAACCAGGGATGTGGACAGGTCACATGCAGCCTGAGTGCACCTTGTACCATCATAGTTATGGTTACAGGGGCTCTGTAGTGTATGTGATTGTGTACCTGTTGGGGGGGGGGGCAGTGTGTTTATGTTATCCGACACCCTATCTGTATTGCTTATTCATGCTCAGCATTTGTTCAGAACATGTAAGCACTTCATGAGCTACTAATTACTATAGCACTCAGTCCTACTCATTTCCTACAGGTGAACACTGTTTGTACTTACATTTCCCACTTGCTTAGAGTAAAACACCTGCTGTACACACTTTCCTCACATATCTACTGGGAAATAGTTAAATATTCAGGTATGTCCAAGTGTCAATTCCCAGTGTTATCGCCTGTCTATATGATGAACATGGGCATCATGAGGCAATATAGAAATTGTGTTGTGTACACAGTCAATGCTCCCCTCCTAACATACAACACTACAACCTGTAGGAGATGCACATATGTAGCCATGCTGGAGGTAAAGCTCTCTCCAACCCAGACTGAACCTGACAATCATGTGGGGATGTTAAACGTTTGCACCACACCACACTCATCATATAGATCTCCACCACCACAGGCCACACATAGTAAGACTACAACATTTGCGGAGCCTCTCAATACTACTCTGTCTAGGCAACAGAGAACTCCAAAGCAGAAATGCAGGCAGCCCCAACACCCAACACAACACTAATTACTTATAGCCCACAGACTCAGGGTGCCTATCAACTACAGCCAATAGGGTGATATAACGTACCCAACACACTAGTCATAGGTGACTCTATAGGCGGTCACACTGATGTCCCACTCAGCAGGCTACACAAGGTGATAGTCACTTTCAGCTGGCTGCCAGGTAACAGGATCCGCAACATAACCTATCCACTCAGGTCACTCCTCAACAGGTACAATATGACTGTGTCATTCTCCATGTTAGTGTGAATGCCCTGAGATGTAACTTCCTGCACTACATGTACAGAGACATGGAACAGCACTCTGATCTTGTAGCCCAGGCAGGTATCACCCTAGCCCTGAGAAGCATTCGACATTTGTCCAGACTGATAACACAGTACAAGGACTGAATTATTCACTTCAACAGTTGGCTATGCTTCTGGTGTCATTCCAAGGGTATGCCGTATCTGTCTGCTTTGAATGACATGGTCAACTAAACCCAATGCTTTGGCGCAGATGGCCTGTACCTATCGGCCCTGGGATTACGGATAATGTCTAAGGCTCTTGCAGCTCCTATAGTGCCTGTTTTAGGCACGGTTCAAATAACATATTCACCACCATAACAGGAACAGGCAAGCAAAACCTGAGGGTAATGCTACTCAATGCCTGACATCTTCATCTCAAATGCACTCATCTGAGGCACTCCTTGTAATGGACCACTTCGATATCTCTGCAGTGACTGGGACCTGCTTCTAGGCTCCAGAGAACACCCCTGCACTAATAGGCAGTTACTCAGACCACACCTTTCAGTCATGTAACCAGGACCGGAACACCCCCGGCGGAGGTGTGTCCATATTTCCCAAGGATATACACATCTCCAGGCTGGTTGCTTAGCACAATGCATCAGAGGTAATGCAAGTGCAACTAACTGTGGCCATAACTGCTATACAAATTGTAGCTTCCTACAGATTCCACACCATACCCCATGGTTAACGGTCCTCACTACTTGCTGTACTGGAAAGTAGGGTTCAAACAAAAACAACTTATGTGTGACTGAAACTACCCCACCATTAACTGGGATACCTACTCATGTACCGACACATTAGGCCAACGCTTTCTGGGATTCATAACCTCCAATTGGCTGGATCAACCTATCCACACCACCACCAGGCCACCAGGGCCAACAATATCCTAGACCTGGACATTACCAACATGTGTGACTGGTGTTCCACACCTGGGGTTATCTCCTCGTTGGTCAGATCTGAACGTACGCTAATCACCCTTGTTATCCACATCATGGCACCACACCCTTTATGGACAACACAGTACAATATTTCTACAAAGCCGACCTCAGGCTTCTTATGACAGCAGTAGTAAATGTCATGACACCCGTGCAGATGGACAATACAGTTACAACCTCTGAATCATACACAACTACACTTAATTAGCACTTACATGACTGGATGGATCATGCTATCCCAAACAGAGCCATGACGGTACCCACCAGAAAACTGCCATGGACATAATGTACAACAAAAGGAGGAGACTTTTGCAAAGTAGAGTACAATCCCATGAGTGGGGGAGCTCCCTGGTCAGCCTCAGTAGGAATCTGAGATCCCTTATCACATCCTCCAAAGCTAGCTACATAAACATTACTGCGACTCATTCCAAGGACTACCACAAAGTGTTCTAGAGGTATGTCACTACTCTCAATGACGATACTCACATCTGCTCTGACATACAGCAGTTAGGCATGAACATTACAGGACCGACTGATATTGGCAACATCCTGGCAGATAGGTTCAATGCTAACTTTGCACCCCTCTCACACTCTAAAGGGCCCAAATATATATAGGAACAATGCAGAGTCCCTGCGGTCACAACTACACAGTTCAAAGCTGCACTCTCTAAAGCCAGCAACACAGAACCCATGTGACCGTACAACATCCCAGGCTGCGATTTACACGAACTTCAGAATGAAATGGCTCCCCACTTGGGCACCAAATTCACTAATAGCCTTGCATCAGGCATTGTGGCCCCTGAATGGTGCACAGCAACAGTTAACACACTCCACAAAGGTGGCACCACAATGGACTAGGGGAACTATTGCCCTATACGCCTGACTAAACTGTTCTGCAAGGCTACGGAGCACATCATCATGGATCACATTCACAGAGACATTGGTGGCCTCCAAACCTTTGATCCCACCCAGTTTGGATTTGTTAGGGCCAGACCATGACTCCTAAATGTGGTGGAGTCCTTTGAGATAGTTACCAAGGCAGTAGATGAGGGTAAGGAGGTCCACACAGACTACCTTGTCCTCCCAAAGGCTTTCAACACCGTTCCCCATTCTGGTATTGTCAACATACACATCCACCTGCACATCAACCCCTATGTCACATGATGTTATGCAAAGTGGCTCACAGACAGAACCCACACAGTGAGGGTAGCATACCCTCATTCCTACTGTAAATCAGTTACAATTGGCGTCCCCCCAGTCATCGGTCATAAGGCCCCTCATGTTCGGTATATGCTTCTCTGAGGTACAGGCTAGCACAGAAGGACTTACCCTGAATAGGTTTGCAGACGACTGCAAACTAGGGGCCATGATTGATTCACCAGCTGATACAGGCACCCTCCATAAGGGTGTCACTAGGACAGATACCTGGTATCAATAACATGGCCTCAAGCTGCATGCCATAAGGTGCATAGACATTCCCTCTGGATTACACCAATCACCCACTGACTATCACATAGGTGGTAGTCCCCTACATACATAAGACATAATAAGGGGTCTTAGAACCCAAGTAGATAGCATCCACTCCTTTGATAACCATATAGCCAAGGTGGCATGGATATCCTTCTACGTGGCCACCCTAATTTCTAATGGGTTTGTAGCCAGAACAAAGGCAGCCATTGTACCTCTCTACTCATGACTTATGAAGCACATTAAAGGGTACAACACCCCATTTGGAATGTACCTTACAAGACAACAGCAACGGCTTTAAATACCACAACATTACCACACCAAGAGGATTACTGACCTCCGAAGAATGACATATGCAGCCCAACTACAGAAACCCCAACTGTACTCATTTGCATACTGCATACTCAGAGGTGATCTCTGCTGAACATACAAGGCCCATGTCCAAAACAATATTGATGGATATGCTCCACATAAGCAAAAGCCACTGACAGCCACATGCTCTGGGATATGTACCTAAATGCAACGATGACTTGGACATGCTGGAGGGATACATTCCTGACACGGACACTCACCATGCTTTGGAACATGATTCCTATGTAAATCAGGCAGGGACCCTCACTAGCACACTTCAAGAGATACCTCGATGGGTGGATGGGAGACAGACGTATGCCAGGGATCACTGCAGTGGCTCTGCTGTACAGAGGTGCAGGAAATGAATTGCTCTGCTGTTCACAGGCACAAGACACTAACCTAGGGAGGTGCCGCAAGTGAGAACACTGTAGATAGGCTTACGAATGGACTTGGCCAGACAGCATAGTACCTAACTATGAAACTATGAAGCTATTACATGCCCTTTGTGCATGGATAATTGACTAGCTCTTCCATTTCAATTAGCTATCATGCTGATACACTGTGTGGTGACTACAAGTCATATGTATCCTGTTATTGTGTATTGTACATGCCAATAGACATACCTGATGTTTGCATAATATAACAGTAATGCTATGTAAAATGTTAGACATATCTACCTACAATACTGTACATTTCACATTTTTGCAACAATATCCCATAATGCAAATCACAATTGCACAGCAGGACCACCTTAGACATGTTATTCTCAGTTATACGCCCATACATATGCCTACTGTTACAGTGTATCAACATATACTATCCTCTGTTATGGCACGTACCTGTTGCACAAACCCTGCCACTGACAGCAGCTGGATTGGAATTGTTGTGTTTAAAGCCCTTATGTAGCATCCCTTGTGGTGTATGAGGTGTTTACCTCGTGGCCCACAGCAGTACACACAATTTCTACGAGCGTTACTATGCTCAACAATACATCACTACATAATACCTTTTCCCACTATATGCATTGCGTACACTTTCATTAATACAGAACAGGCACTACATACACTAACATACTGAGTGTTCTACATACCTTCTTAGTAGTCCGAGTTGACGATAATATCAGTCCTATTCCTTTTCTGTTTTAACGGTTTTCTCATATGTACATATGGTTTGAATGTATGACAAGCCATCCTTTTATATGTAGATACCAGTAACTTGTGATATCCTCCCACCAACTGGTGTTCCGGAGTAGATGATTACATGCACATCAGCTGTGCAGCTACACTTGGGTATTGTCCCTTTGCCCTACCTTTGAGAAAGACGGCCTGGATGTGTTGTTTGTGATGAATTGTAACAGCTATATGGAGAGACACAGAGATATTTTAACTTCATGGCCCCCGTGGATTGTGTGTAATGGCTAGAGGATGTAGTTCTACATGTGAGTGTAACTGTTATATCAGCCATCTGATACGGGATTATTGCAAACAAACCCTGTAATATCGGCGTCTGTTCCATTGTACAACAGCAACAATTTCACATTGGGCCATTATAGTGTGTCTTTCACAAGGTATGTTAAGGCTTCTGTGGATGTCATAGAGTGAGTGGATGTTTGTGATGTTATTACAGTCTGTATTGCAATTGTTTTGGGTGTGGGGGAGATGTAGGTGAGTGTACATAGCAGATGAAGGTGTGTAGGAACTGCATTTATACATATTCCATATGTGTGTGAGGGCTCCTTCCCTAATTGAAGACCTATCATTTAGTAGACTAATACTATGGTTACTTATTCATTAAGCCATTGTTAATTGGTTCCTATATAGCATGCAGGTGATGTTGGTCCTTCAATCCCTTTGGAAATACATTGGTATGTAATGAAATGTTGCTACATGAAAGCTGTCTCATGTATTTCTGTCACAGATATTTGCACACATTGGAGTTGTGTTGGTGACAGAACCTCTTTGGCTTGGGTTGCCACCTTTTCAAATGGCCATAGTGGGACATTTGCAGGACACACATCAGATTTTAGAGGCCGACACATACCCACAGTCAGTACAAAGTATAGAACTTTACATATATGCCTATATATATATATATATATATATATATATATATATATATATATATGCGGTTTACTTGCTTATCCTGTTTCTTGTTACATGTAGGTATGTTAGATACAGATGACTATTTTATACAACCATTACATTAACTATGGAACATGCAGAATGTCTCAAGATTGTAGGACATTAGTATTTGTACTAATTTTTGTCAGGACACTACCGCACATAGAGGGACTGCCCCTCGCAAGGTGGGACAGGTGGTAACCCTATGTTTAGCTCATGTCCATAGCATATTTGAAATAGTGTACTATAGCAGAACCCCATGCCTAGGTGTGGGTGATGGTGAATTTACCCACGGTTGGTGTGGTTTGTTCACGAGGGCGAAGCCTGAGTGGCCAAAGACAACCGTGGGTAAATCCAGCATTACCCCCACCCAGGCGTGGGTTATTGCTATAATATTGTCTCCATATCCTTTGTTCATAACGTTCAGTAGTGGCAGAATGTATGATTGCTATGGTCCATGTTGTGCACATATTTGAAGACTTCAACTGCTGTATACGCCATACCCATGGATTCAGGAATGCACACACTTCCAACAACCACATTACCATTCACAGACTCCCAAACCCCACAATACCGAACACTCAAACTCGCGACAGTCAAACTCCCAGAACTAACACAAACACAGAACACACACACACACACAGACACACTGCTACCCATCACATCCAAACAAACCATCCTACACTACATATGGGCAGGTGGCCATGCCCCATACACACCCCTTGTGGGTGGCTGTGCCTCCCACACCACACCTACTGTAATAATCTACCTCCAAGATAGCACGAACAGACACACAAAGCAAACACACACACATTACAGTCCCACAGAAATACACACCACACTTACATACTACAGCAATCAGAAACACAGTTAAACACAGTACCTACCTGGACTGCAGCACCAGAAGCACTAACTAAATGTCCCTTAACATCGTGATAATAGTACTCGCGGTTCTAGTGTTCCGGTACTGTGGTCTTTCGGTCTTTAAGCCTCGTGATTACACATGTCAGTATGTAAAGCATTCGGTATTTGGTAGTATCCTATTTATATGCACCTCCATGGTTGTGTACATGTTGTTAACCTATCTATATATTTGCATATATATGTATATCTGTATATATCGACATATATCTCTCTATCACCCTTTCTATCTCTCTCTCTCTCTCTATATATATATATATATATATATATATATATATATATATAGAGAGAGAGAGAGAGAGATATAGATATAGATATATATATAGATACATGGCAGTGTATACTATTTCCTGAACTCCGCCCTTTTGTGTTTTAACCTGTCACAATACACACCTGCCATTGGTACATCTCAGGTAGCTTAGTGGTAGGTGATTGTGTACATGGTTGCGTGTTCTACTCCTGGCAGTGGTCGTTTTACCTCTCAGAGCAGGCACTATTAGTACAAGGGTGAATAACACATATTTCAGCAGTTCTGGCCAGCTTTGCCTGTGATCTGCATGATATTCAGCAAAGCTTAGACCTGTTTTGCGCATATCCATGTAGTCATGTTTAAACGACGCTTACCGGCACTTGCTGGTGCATAAACCTGCTAACATGTGCTTAAACATGCTCTAATGACCTGCACCTAACATCCATTATTCGGGATAACAGGCTTACGTAACAGCCCTTGCAGGTCGTGGATCCGGGAACATGCATGAGACAGTCTGTGGCTTTACCACTGGGGCATCTGGGATATGTACAAGTGTTATGGTGTTTAGTATGTTTGTCTGTACTACAGCTGTTCCTCCATACTGCAAACAAATGTGTAACTCAGTTAGTTTACATATGGATGATACCTATTAATGGTATGTCCAAGTGATGTTTAATGGATGTGCTTCAGCTATGGGAATCTATGTCACAGTGAGCCACACACTGTAATGTGCTACACCTTGCCACAACCATAACTGGAGAATGCTGGGGTGACAGATGCCTGTCATGGGTGCTCCCCATGCTTTGGAACTACATCCCTGATTACATTATATGGAGCCCCTCATTAACACACCAGGGCATCCTTGCAGATTGGGTGGGGAACAGTGGTTACACCCCAGGGATCCTGCAATTGGCTCTGCTCCACAGAGGGACAGTTAGTTAATCAATGGGGTGGTGACAACAGACACATTTTGGCTAGGCTGATGAATGGCCTCTGACAATCAGGCATGTACCTACCAATGTACCTAAGAACCTATACATACAGTATCAACACATGCTGTTAGCTTAATTTACTGTTCAGCTGTTGACTTACCTTGTACCAATAGCTGTTGTGTGTGCAATAGCTGAGGGCTGCCTATGTAGGATTCACACAGTAGACCACCTATACATGACAATTTACAGGTAGTCGTGTGTGTGTGTGCCATCCATTTTACTGTGTTTGTAGGTGGAGAAGTGTGTCAGTCCATAGGGGCCTACACTGTCAGTGTATGTGCTATATATTCCCTCTTTGCTAAGGCATGGACATATCGGGCATGCCTCCATCTGCCTACT
>NC_056741.1:247015235-247045235 GCF_019279795.1 Protopterus annectens | reverse complement strand
CTTCACCTCCACATGGACCCTATCAGATCTATGTCACAGGTCTTCCGTCCCTCTCAGCCTGTCAGTGACTGGAGACAATCTACTCTGAATTTTCAGCCTTCGATCAATCATATCTTTTGTACTATTGGTGATGACTGCCTGCATCCCAACTGATCCATCCTGTCAGTGGCTGACTTTTACACAGCCTCAGGGCATTTTAAAATACATAAATATTTGCATGATATAAGAGATCATTAATTAAGGTTTCAACCTCACAGACATAGGGTCCTGAGTTTGGTTTTGACCTTTAGCACTGTCTGTTTGGACTTTACATGTTATTTCCATCTCTGCATTGATTTTTTTTTCATCTGTTGAGGATACCCCCCAAAATGTATTTATTTATTTAGCTATACCTTTGATTTCCCAATGTTGTCTGGGTCATGGTCAAAAAGATGCACATTAGCTCAGTTCACTTACTTAGTTAACAAATAAATAAATAAAAATTAAACTAAATTTAAAATATTCACCTATCCACTGATGGCATAACAAAAATTATTCCACCAGTAACAACAACCAACCATTCTGTGATCAGTTCTTTACCCAAAAAAAGCAGCTTAATCTGATTGCTAGTTCCTGGTTCAGACTCTTCCTCTCCCCGACCATGTGCTCTGTTGTTTTCCTAGCTCAGGTGTGCCACACCTAGCCCAGGTATGCTACACCAGAAACCCAGGATTCATTATCCCATGCTGAATAAACACATATTTATTATGTTCAGGAATCATACCTTGTTAACCCTGTATTAGTTGCCACACTTGTCAAGTCATAACAACCAGCTACTGAAATCCGAACCCTTTGATGAGACTGGTATGCCTTAGTAGGGGTGATAGGGTGCGTTACTGGGAAGACAACTAATTAAAAGAAATCGATGCACTTTTCAGTTGATTCATGGACCACCTGCTATATGTATCACTGGGAATGCTGGTGTTCTCCATTACTGCTGGCATCTTTAGACATCAGTAACTGAACAGAGAACAGTAAGTGAAAAATCGTTTCTGTACTGTTCTGACACATAATGAATACCACTACTATCACCTTGGAATCCAAAATGTGGCAAACACAGAAGTCAGCAAAACAAGTGTGGAACTAGGAACAATGATTCAGAACTCCAATCAAAGAAACTGTTATGTCTACCCAAAAATTAAGACATCTGCAAAGCTATGGATGCTTCCAGGTAAACCTTTCATGTAACACTTCTTATGCCATGTGGGTAACACTATGACTCTTTTTATAATCAGCATGAAACCATTTCTGGTATCTTTTGCCATAAGTGAATATAAGTAACACGTGATAGTTCATTATTAAAATGAAAAGTACCACATTATGTCATGCAAGAATTTTCCACTTTGACAGAAATACAGTTAAAAAGCATGCACATCCATAATTGCCTATACAGTCTGCATTTGTTGGCACATAAAATACAAATTTACTATTAATGACCATTAATGAATTCTACAGCTTATATGTGATGATGATACATTTCCTTTAGAAGTACGGTTTCAGACAGAGAATGCATGCAGTTCATGGTAATTTTTAAGAAGTGATTCACAAAGGCTTGAACACCTCTGCTTCCTTGTTTTCTAACCAATACTATAACTGTCTACTTCCGTCAGTGCAAAGTCTCAACAGAAACCAACTCAGTACTTCCCTTTACATGCGCTATGCTACCTGTTTTCTATATCATTCTTTACTAGAGTGACTGCTGCATTTTAAATATTAACACCAATACCAGGCTAGTGAAAGTGTCAGTAAAGTGTGTTGGTAGAAAGTGTACCCAGTATTTTGTGATAGGTTGCAGAAGGTCCATGTTTTTTCTTCAATGCAAAGCAATGCATGTGAGGGAAAACTCAAACAGGTACAAATAATAGCACAAACCATTGGTTTATACCGCCTAATTTTATCAATCATTCAGTTTAACCCCATGTCACCCACACTGATTTAATTTAATCATGTTTTCACCTTGTACCAGGTCACAACACAGCCTGTTTAAACCACTTCCTTTCTTCCATCTTTCTTCCTGTAGCTGACTCCCACGGCTGATTTTGTACATCCAAAACTAACTTTGAGGGTGCTGGCCAAACTGTATATATCTTCAGGTAACAAACCTACTTGGCACTCATATGCTTACAACTGTGTCTTGGCTACTAGGCTGAATTAGAGCCAAATATTTGGACACAATATTTAACAAAGAAGTATAATACTCTGATTGTATCACATTATAACGTGCCATATGATACTCTGACTGTATCACATTATAACGTGCCATATGATACTCTGACTGTAAAACATTATAACGTGCCATATGATACTCTGACTGTATCACATTATAACATGCCATACGATACTCTGACTGTATCACATTATAACGTGCCATATGATACTCTGACTGTATCACATTATAACGTGCCATCTTTGATTCAGGTCTGCAAACAGTCACACCCCAATGGGTAACCAGTCACAAGGGAGCTCCAGTAAGTACACTGAGATATTTGACATGCTAACTATTTTCACTTGTTCTCAGAAGAAAGAATAGCTTGGTAAACATAAACTGTATCACTGTGCAGGTTTTGTGACATCAGTTAAACAAATGAAGCATACATGCTTACAGCTTTCCTGAAAACTTCAAACCCAAGTTACAGATGGCACATTATTATATAACTATCTATCTATCTATCTATCTATCTATCTATCTATCTATCTATCTATCTATAATATGTGTGTGTGTGTGTGTGTGTGTGTGTGTGTGTGTGTGTGTGTGTGTGTGTGTGTGTGTGTGTGTGTGTGTGTGTGTGTGCATATATAGGTTAATCGGTTCATAGGTAGATACTAGGCTATCGGCCCTAGGGCCTATACAAGCCCAGCCAAAAAGGTAACCTGGCTTTTGCCACCCAAGAAAATTATTTTCCTGTGCCACTGTCAAGCAGAGCCACAGAAGTGATCCCCGGGGTGAATTTCCTATTTCTCATCCAATCATCAAGATTTTTCTTGAAGAGTACTAATGAGGAGCTTTGTTTGATATAGATAGGTGGTTTATTCCAGAATATGGGAAGTCTCTGGGACAGGAATCTATCCCTCGGGCATGTTCTGTTTATTGTGGTGACAAGGTTTAAGTCCTTAGAGCGTGTAGCTCAGAGGGATTGGGACTTCTTTAAGTGGAGCATGTCCAACAGGTCTGGGTTTGACATAGCTTTGTATGTTAGGCAGAGATCACCTCTGTGTAGGCGATATGAAACAGAGTAAAGCTGGAGTTTTTTGAGACGGTCTGCGTAGGGCATCTGTTTGAGGCCGGTAATCCTCTTTGTGAGGTATTTCTGTGACCTTTCCAGTTGTTGTAGATGTCTTGTGAGGTACATACCAAAAAGGGCATTGTATTCAATAATGGGTCTAATAAGTGATGAGTAGAGGGCAACAATGACCTCTTTTTTTCTGAAGGAGAAACCTTTTGTGATGAGGTGTGCCACAAAGAAGGATTTCCTGACTACTGTGGCGATGTGATTATCAAAGGAGAGACTACTGTCCACCTGTGTCCCAAGGTCTGTTATCACACTTTCGGTGTTAAGTATACTACTGCCTATGTTGTAGTTCATGGGTACAGAGTTTTTACCAAAGGGGATGACAATGCACTTTTTGGCATTGAGCTTGAGAACATCGATTTGACACCAGGCATCTGTCTCAGTGAGGCCCTTTTGTAGGATGTCCACATTGTTAGGAGTTTCGATTATGGCTCCTAGTTTGCAGTCATCTGTGAACTTCATTAGCCAAAGACCTTTTGTGTTAGCATGTACTTCAGAGAAGTAGATACCAAACAGGAGAGGACCCAGGACTGAACCCTGTGATACTCCACTTGACACTGGTCTGAAGTCGGATTTGAAGTCTGCTACTTTCACAGTGTGGTTTCTGTCAGTGAGCCAGTTGGCAACCCATCTTTTGACATAGGAATTTATACCTAGTTTAGTGATTTTATCTATAATTCCAGAGTGGGGGATGGTATCGAAAGCCTTGGCAAGATCTAGATAGGTTGTGTGAACCACCTTACCATTATCTACGGCTTTGGTGACTGCTTCAAAAAAGTCTATCAGGTTTAAGAGACATGATCTGCCTTTTACAAACCCGAACTGGGTGGGGTCCAGAGTTTGGAGATTACCAATGTCTTTGTTTATAAGTTACATGATGATATGTTCCATGGCCTTGCAGACCAGGCTCGTCAGGCTAATGGGGTGGTAGTTCCCAGGGTCCGTGGTGGCTCTCCCCTTGTGGAGTGGGATAACCATCACTGTGCACCATTCAGCAGGCACAAAGCCTGAGGTGAGGCTATGATTGAACATGGTACTTAGGTGGGGGTGCCAGTTTGTTCTGTAGTTTGTGTAGAATGCAGCCTGGGGTGTTGTCTGGTCCCATGGATGCTGTGTTCTTGGCTTTGGAGAGTGTGGTGTTTACCTGTGCAGCCGTGATTACAGGAACTTTGCATTCTTCTGGTATAGAGATGGGCTTATTTGGGGGAGAGAGGGGGGTAAAGTTAGCCAGGATGTTGGCAATATCAGTTGGGTCTGTATATTTAGTGCCATTGTGCTGTAACTCAGAGCAGATCTGAGTGTTGCCATTGAGATTCTTGACATAGCTATAGAATGCTTTGTGGCTGTCTTTAGAATCAGTAGCGATTTTGTTTTTGTAACTAGCTTTGGAGAATTTTATCAAGGATCGCAGCTTCTTACTGAGGCTGACCAGGGAGCTCCTCCACTCATGGGATTTTACTCTCTTTTGCAACAGTTTCTTCCTTCTGTTGTACAGTTTGTTTATGGCAGGGGACCACCAGATTGGCTTCCTTTTTTTGGAGGATAGCATCTTGGTCCTGTTTGGGATAGCACAATCCATGCAATTGTGTTGGATTCCGTAGTCGTAGCTGTATTGCCCATCTGCATGGGTCTCATGAAGTTCACCACTTCTGTCTTAAGAAGCATGAAGTTGGCTTTGGAGACATTTTTTACCATGGTTTCCTTAATGGGGGGTGGGGGCAGGATGTGGATATCTAAGGTAATTAGCTTATGGTTGGATCGGACCAATGAGGTGTTGACTTCAGGTGTGGAAAACCGGTCACTCGTGTTAGTAATGACTAGATCTAGGATATTGTTGCCCCTGGTGGGGGTGTGGATAAGTTTATCCAGGGCATTGAAGTTTAGGAATTCCAGAAAGCGTTGAGCGAAGGAGTAGGTACATGAGTAGCTTTCCCAGTTAATGGTGGGGTAGTTGAAATCACCCATTATTAGGGAGTTAGGTTGAACCGTAATATTTTCCAGTACATCAAGAAAAGAGGAGTGGGACTCCTGGGACATGGTGGGGGATCTGTAGCAAGATACAATTTGGATTGCAGTTTCCCAGAGTTAGTTGCACTTTGATAACCTCGGCTGCATTATGCTGAGCAACTAGCCTGGAGGTGTGGATATCCTTAATGAATATGAACACACCTCTGCCTTTGGTGTTCCGGTCCAGGTTACATGGCCAAAAAGTGTGATATGAGTTGTAGCCTGGTAATGCAGGGGTACTCTCTGGAACCTTAAACCAGGTCTCAGTCATTGCACACATATCGATGTTCTCCATTTTAAGGAGTGCCTTGAGTGAGTGCATTTTGAGATTTAGACTTCTAGCATTGAGTAGCATCACCCTCAGTTTTTGCTTGCCTCTTCCTGTTACAGTAATGAATTTGTCATTTGAACCTTGCCTAAAAAAGGCACTATAGGGGCGGCAAGAACCTTAGCCAGTATCCGGAATCCCAGGGGTGATAGGTGTAGGCCATCTCTATGGCAAAGTATTGTGGTCTGTCGACCATGTCATCCCAGGCAGACAGATACTGGATCCCTTTAGAATGACACCAGAAGCTTAGCCAATTGTTGAAGTCAATCATTTTGCCCTTGTAGTGCGGTATCATTCTTTGTGATGGCAGAATGCTACTCAGGGCTAGGGTCATACCTGCCTGGGCTACAGGATCGGAGAGCTCTTCTATGTCTCTTTTCATGTAGTCCAGGGAGGTACATCTCAGGTCGTTCACACCAACATGGACAATGACAGAGTCATATTTGTATTTGTTGTGGATTTACCTGAGTGCGTGGGTTATGTGGCAGATCCTGGCACCCGACAGGCAGCTGACAGTAACCTTCTCCTTGTTTAGCCTGGTGAGTGGGACATCAGTGTGCCTGACTATAGAGTCACCTATGACTAGTGTGTTGGGTACGTTGTTTTGCCTATATGTATATATATATATATATATATACACACACACACACACACACACACACACACACACACACACACACACACACACACACATATATATGGCTAGGGTCATACCTGCCTGGGCTACAGGATCGGAGAGCTCTTCCATGTCTCTTTTCATGTAGTCCAGGGAGGTACATCTCAGGTCGTTCACACCAACATGGACAATGACAGAGTCATATTTGTATTTGTTGTGGATTGACCTGAGTGTGTGGGTTATGTGGCAGATCCTGGCACCCGACAGGCAGCTGACAGTAACCTTCTCCTTGTTTAGCCTGGTGAGTGGGACATCAGTGTGCCTGACTATAGAGTCACCTATGACTAGTGTGTTGGGTACGTTGTTTTGCCTATATGTATATCTATATATATATATCTATATATATATATATATATATATATATATATAGATATATATATATATATATATATATATATATATATATATATATACACACACACACATATATATATATATATATATATATATATATATATATATATATATATATATTGATATATATTTAATTTTTGGTCCTTTCCAAAACTATACCTGCAAACTTATACCTGATGAGGAAGTGATAAAAGGCTTAAAGTATAAACACATGTCCTACACACACAGACTCAAAAACTCCAGCTATTCTCTCTCTCATATCCTCTACTAAGAAGGGATCTCTGTTTGACTTACAAAGCCATGTCTAACCCAGCTCTGTTAGAAATGCTACATATAAAGAAATCCCAATCCCTCTGCACCACATGCTCCAGAGACCTCAACCTCATTACCACAATCAACAGAACATGCTGGAGCGACAGGTTCATAACCCAGAGACTGCCCGTGCTCTGGAATAGACTTCCCATACATGTCAAGCAGAGCACCCCACTGGCCCTCTTCAAGAGAAATCTTGATGAGTGAATGGGAAACAGAAAGTTCACCCCAGGGATCACTCCAGTGGCTCTACTTGATAGAGGAAGTGGAAACTAAAGTCAGGCAGCATGGTGCCAGGGCACCTCTATGGGCTAGGCTTGTAAAGGTTCCAGGGCCATTAGCCTAGTACACATCTATGAACTTATGAGTACAGGATGCAATGATTCTTGCCTAAAACTGTCTAACCCACTGACCTCACTTTGTCTTAAAGTACTTATTCAATAATTATTCAGACAAGTCCACAAAAGTTTGTGACTCTGAACAGAAATGCCACATGGTTGTCTGTTTATGAAATTACACAATGTCCTAAATGTGATTTCTATGCAATCTGTCTAGTTGCACTTGTTTTTCATAAAAACTCTGCAAAGTTTTACTGTACATTTATTTATACATTACTGTTATCTATAATACACAAGACCTGCTCCTTGTCTGCCCATCAGAAACTGCATTATGCAATACCAAGTCTCTGTATATTACACAACAAAGGGAAAAACTGCTGTGCTACTCTTTCCTTATCCCTAAGGGTTTACATGGGAACCTGAGGGGTTTATCAGTGGTTGATACAAAGGTTTTCAAGGTGAATGGAAATATGTTTCTTTAACAACATACTTTGTGGCATTCAACAGCTCATTCTAGGAATCAGTACCATCAAAACAAAACACATTCGTAGATATCTTGAATTTTAGTTAAGATTTCTCTGGGTACTCTGTTTTCCTCCCACATCCCAAAGACATGCTGTAGGTGGATTAGACACTCTACATTGGCCTGGGGGAGAGGTGTGTGGTGTGTGTGTGCGCGTGTGTGTGTGTGTGTGTGTGTGTGTGTGTGTGTGTGTGTGTGTGTGTGTGTGTGTGTGTGTGTGTGTGTGTGTGTGTGTGTGTGTGTGTGTGTGTGTGTGTGTGTGCCTTCTGTGGAAGGTTGGGCGCCGGGCTGGCAATTCGACACCATAAAACTCCACTGCCAATCATGAGCAGACGGGTGATCCGCTGTGGTGACCTCTATCTGGGAAAAGCCGAAAGAAGAAGAAGAATCAAGACAAGCTGCACGGCTAACTAATACGGAACAACACATGAAATACAGAAATTCAGTTCATGCTCCCAGGAAAGGCACGAGGCCAAAAGATAACAGGCTACTATACTGTTCAAAAGTAGAGTACTTATCTTTTAAGGGAAAATATGTATAAAAAACAGACAAGTTAAGTGAATGCTATCACACCCTAGAGAAGAGGGCCAGTCTGTAATGTTTGAAAGAAATATGGAGTTATAATATAATTTTATTTTTAGTCAATGTAGCATCATGGTACTTTGGCAACAGTGACAAATTAGTTACAAAATAGTCAGGTCATACAAAAAGTCATTAAAAATCTATGAAAAGTCCTCACTAACATATTTTAAGATCTCCGTAGAGTGTGATATAATACATTTTACTCTGCATTAGCCAGAGCCAATGTATTGGCAGCATGTGTCTCTGGGAAATATGGGGTGCTGCTCCATCATTTGCAGACCAAATATGGACTTGAAGGTTAAGTTCTTTCCTGGCTTTCTTCATATCTGCTGAACATATACCAATGTTTCATCTTGGTTTTAGTTTCCCTAAGGTTCTAGCCTTGTTGTTTTGTGGCTTTGTGCTTAGATCCCCTTGTTCACTGTCTATATGCTACCCTTAGCAGGCATCACATACAAATGTGGACTAAAGGATCACCCCATATGCTTACAGCATTCAGCTTTGTCTTCTAGTCCATTTCATTGATAGTACTGCTGCATGTGATATAAAGCATGCTTAAATGGTATGCTGATCTGCACTGATGACACTTAGTTATGGCCAAGCCTATTACATAATGAAGTTCTAATTGTTGATGTATCTGTAATGGTGTTGGATTATTTCTCTTGTCAAACCTAATGTGAAAGGCTCTGGCTTGTCTGTACACAATGCATGACACTGGAGTAGTAATGGACTACAGTCTTTAATTTAAGGCTCGTATGTCAGATTTGGTGACATTTCTTTTCACCTAAAGAACATGTCTAGGATAAGACAAATGCTTATTAAAGTTGACATTAATGCGCTTGTTCAAATGTTACTTAAATCCTGACTTGAGTACTACGGCATCCTATTTTTTTGGGGTTGCCTGTCTGTTTGAAAATACCCAAATGCTATCTGATTTACTAAGATATGGCTTCTGAAAAAAAAAATTCAGACTGAACTCTTAAACCTCCAACAGCCCCAAGATTAATGAACTCAGGTCACAAGCGAGATACCCAAACAGATTATTTCAAATGAGGACACGTCCAGAATGTTTTATGTTTTAAGAGACCAAACTGGCAACCAGTACAGGTTACCACAGTAGAAATCTGAGACAAACTTTTGTTTAGAGAACGACTTCAAATACAAGCTATGCATAGCCTCCTAAAACCTTCTTTGTTTTAAGGCCATGCAAAACAAAGAAATCCAAAGTTTTGTTTCATTCCATTGGTTATAGATATACAAACATTTCTGCTAATTCTATTCCATACTTTAGTTTGTGGTCAAGAGGTTTGTTCCAGGATCTGCAATCACATTCTTTTATATCCGCAGCAATGATTTTTAGTTTTTTGGAACAATCTTGCCTTGCAGCCAAACAAATTCTGAATATCTGAACAATACAGCAAATTATTTGTTTGGCAGACATGAAAATTCTTAGCACACCCAACATTCGCATCTAGTTCCATCCTGCTGTATACAATTTTTTGGAGTCTCCTGTTTTTGCAAACAGTATTTTACTTTATGAGGCAGGAGATAAAATTGTTTTTCATTCCTGGGCAAGCAAATAAGTCCACCCATCTTCTATGCTAATTGATGCTGTGATTAGAAAAGCCTTTTACTTTATTCATCTCGTACATAAAGGGATTGTATACAGAAAAAAGGTTATTACCTATCTGCACTCCTCCCTCATTAGACCTACAGTGGCTATAAAAAGTGTACACACCTGTTAAAATGCCAGGTTTTTGTGATGTAAAAATATGAGACCACAATAAATCATTTCAAAACTTTACACACCTTTAATGTGGCCTATAACCTGTACAATTCATTTGAAAAACAAACAAATCTGTTAGGTGAAAAATATAAGAAATAAAAAACGTACAATAGCGGGTTGCATAAGTGTGCACACCCTTAAACTAATACCTTGCTGAAGCACCTTTTGATTTAATTACAGCATTCAGCCTTCTTTTGTAGGAGTCTATCAGCATGGCACATCTTGACTTGGCAATATTTGCCCACTATTCCTTGCAAAAGCACTCCAAATCTGTCAGATTGTGAGGGCATCTCTTGTGCACATCCCTCTTCAGGTCACCACACAGAATTTTGATTGGATTTAGGTCTGGGCTCTGGCTGGGCCATTCTAAACCTTTAATTTTCTTCTGATGAAGCCATTCTTTTGTTTATTTGGATGTATACTTGTGGCCATTGTTGTGTTGAAAGGTGAAATTTCTCTTCATCTTTAGGTTACTAGCAGATGACTGAAGGTTTATGGCCAAAAGTGACTGGTATTTGGAACTGTTCATAATTCACTCCACCTTTCCTAAAGCACCAGTTCCATCGGAAGAAAAGCAACCCCAAAGCGGGATCCTATCATAAGTTGGAAGTTTTAAAACTTCTAATCATAAAAGGTCTCACCCTAATGATCAAAGTTTTAAAACGTATAATGGAGATCACCATAAGGTAAGATTTCCCTTTTGTACAATTTATTTAGATCTTGGAATTGGTATATTTAAGTAGCGTGGATGTGTGTGGGGTGTAGGGGGGCTTGCCCCCCTGCATAGAGTGTTTTTTTTTCAAGTTCGAACTCCAGAAACATCGATCATTAAGGTTCGACCTTTAATGATTCGAAGTTGCGGAACTTCAAAAATATGATATGGACCCCCCCCAAAGCATAATACTGCCATCACCATGCTTCATCCTGGGGACGGTGTTCTTTTGTTGATGCGAAGTGTTGTTTTTGCACCAAACATACCTTTTGGAATTGTGGCCATAAAGTTTAACCTTGGTGTCATGAGACCATGACACATTTTCTCACATGTTTTTGGGAGACGATGCATTGTTTTGCAAATTTTAGCTGGGCCTGGATGTTTTTCCGTGTAAGGAAAGGCTTCCATCTTGCAACACACCCCATAGGCCAGACATATGGAGAATACCGGAGATTGTTGTCACATGTAGTACACAACTAGTACTTGCCAGAAATTCCTGCAACTCCTTCAATGTTGCTATAAGTTTGTTGGCAGCCTCCCTGATCAGTTTTTGTCTTGTCTTTTCATCAATTTTGGTAGGACATCCAGTTATTTGCAACGTCACTGATGTCACATATTTTCTCCACTTTTTGATGACTGTCTTCACTGTGTTCCATGATATATCCAAGCCTGTGGGAATTTTTTTGTACCCTTTTCCTGACTCATATTTTTCAGCAATGACATCCCTTTGTGTGTGTGTGTGCGTGCGTGCGTGTGTGCGTGCGTGCGTGCATGTGTGTGTGTGTGTGTGTGTGTGTGTGTGTGTGTGTGTGTGTGTGTGTGTGTGTGTGTGTGCACTGAATTGTGTAATGTTGAACAATGTAGCTGAGCTGTACCGGCAACAATACCGGTTTAGAGATAACCTAATGTCTGTGCAGTGGGCTTGATGCAACAACTGTTGGTTGAACTGAGCTGACATCAACCGCAGCTTGTGTGCCCCACAGCTGTTGCAGCACTGTTTTGTGGAGAGGTGTTCAATGCCACATGGTTCACTGGTACATTGTGTGTGTGTGTGTGTGTGTGTGTGTGTGTGTGTGTGTGTGTGTGTGTGTGTGTGTGTTTATGTGTGTGTGTGTGTGTGTGTGTGTGTGTATTTAGCCTGGATTGTGTAAAAGAGAATGATGTGACATGGCAGGGATGAGGACTAACCTGTTTACATTGAGAGACTGTGAGGTGGCCAGAGCTGAGATCACGATCATATGTTGAAAGAGTGTCTTGTGTAGAGAGAGAGGCCAAGCAACATGGTTCGCATGTACTTTTATTGGTATTGGATGTTGGCATGAGTGGTGTGACAGCAAATGATAGAGACTGGATGGGCCAACATGAAGCCACTTATGAGAACACCTGTAGTCAGAGTAGTGTGATTGCCACTATGTGTCCTTTGTTGTGGAGGTTTGCCTGGCTGCATTTTCAGAACCTCATACAAGCTGTAAGCATGACCATTTTAAATGACAATTGAATTTGCCTTTTAGGTATTAAGGATGTGAAGTGTATCAAAAAACTGAGATGGTGCAGTTCATATATATAGATGTCAATTTGTTTAACCCTCCCTATCCAAATTTCCACAGGTTATTGCTGACCTTTTTCCCACTGCATCAAACCCAACAAACCATCTCAGCAATATGCTGATAAGATAGAATTAAGACAGAGTAGTGGGGAGGTTGCAAAAAGGATGGCATGGTGGAAACCCTGACAAGCAAGGTAGGGTCACTGGTGCCAGAATGGGAATGTAAGGGGCATTGTGTCACTTCCCTAACTGGCATTCTCTTACACTACTGCAAGAGTCAGATTGTCTGTTTCTGACTTTTGGGCAACAGGTACTTGCAGATAACTTGCTTGAGAGGGAATCAGGGGTGAGAGATGAGTCTTGAGCAGTACAGTATCCAAGTAGTACCAAGGACCTAACCCCTGAGTTCCTTACTATCCTGCAACTCATGCCTCATTGGGAGGGGGTTCTATGAACAGTTCTCTTTAGCCATCATGGAAAATAGAAGCCAAAGAAGCAAATGTGCCTGGAGATCAGTTCGGGATCTCAACACAAGGTCACATCTTCTTGTGGAAAACATGGCTGTTCAGTATGACAGTGGAAGAGAATGTATTGTGAAACAAGCATGATTAGAATATTACTTTGTATCTGTATTTTAAACAATGACTTCCTGAGGAGTCGTGATGTCTCATCTCCTCAGCATGATACCTGTTAGCTCAACTTGTCCTTTGTTGTTCTAAACAGCAGACTTTGTTATTCATCTGGCTTCACAAGTTAGCCACCTGTAGATGCTAAGCCACATGCAAGGTGTTTTATCTACGTAAATTATCTGTCTGTAAGATTAGAGAATGTGTTATGATGTTCAGTCTTTATGCAGTGTTATTGCCAAGGGACGTTTGTGCATTTCCTGGCTTGACTGTAGTTTGCAGTTACAGAAAAGTCGTTAGTCAAAACTTTACTTTTTGCACCCTTTCATTTGGATGAACCCATGGCCCTTCCCTGTGGTACATATGAGCTGATTTTTATGTATAAACCTACTATGTGTGGTGTTCCAGTGCAAAATGTCCTTTATATAAATCCATCTCTCTTTCTCTCTGTATATATATATATATATATGTATATATATATATATATGTGTGTGTGTGTGTGTGTGTGTGTGTGTGTGTGTGTGTGTGTGTGTGTGTTAAAAAAAATTATATTTATGCATATAAACATGGTTGTGTATGTGTGTGGGTGCTTCTGTATATATATATATATATATATATATATATATATATATATATATAATATGTGTGTGTGTGAGTGTGTGTGTGTGTATATATATATATATATATATATATATATATATATATATATATATATATATATATAGGTTCATAGGTAGGTACTAGGCTACCCGCCCAAGGGCCTACATAAGCCTAGCCAACAAGGTTCCCTGGCTTATGCCACCCAAGAAGGTTATTTTCCTGTGTCACTGTCGAGCAGAGACACAGAAGTGATCCCCGGGGTGTACTTCCTATTTCCCATCCACTCATCAAGATTTTTCTTGTAGAGTGCTAATGAAGAACTTTGCTTGACATAGATGGGTAGCCTGTTCCACAGTATGGGAAGTCTCTGGGACAAGAATCTATCCCTCCAGCATGTCCTGTTTATTGTGGTGACAAGGCTTAGGTCCCTAGACCATGTAGCTCGGAGGGATTGGGATTTCTTTAGGTGTAGCATGTCCAACAGCTCTGGGTTTGACATAGCTTTACGTTAGGCAGAGATCACTTCGGAGTAGGCGATCTGCTACCAAGTAAAGCTGGAGTTTTTTGAAGCAGTCAGTGTATGGCATTTGTTTGAGGCCAGTAATCCTCTTTGTGAGGTTCTTCTGTGGCCTTTCCAGCTGCTGCAGATGTCTTGTGAGGTACATTCCAAAAGGGGCGTTGTACTCTATAATGGGTCTAATGTGTGTCGAGTAGAGGGGAACAATGACCTCTTTTTTTCCTGGATGAGAACCCTTTTATGATGAGGTGTGCCACGTAGAAGGACTTCCTGACTACTGTGGCGATGTGACTATCAAAGGAGAGACTACTGTCCACATGGGTCGCAAGGTCTCATCACACATTTGTTGTTAAGTAGATTGCTGCCTATGTGGTAGTTCATGGGTACAGAGTTTTTACCAAAGGGGATGACACTGCACTTTTTGGCATTGAGCTTGAGGCCATGGCTCTGACACCAGGCATCGGTCTCAGCGAGGCCCTTCTGTAGGATGTCCACATCATTTAGGGACTTGACTATGGCTCCTAGTTTGCAGTCATCTGTGAACTTCATTAGCCAAAGGCCTTCTGTGTTAGCCTGTACTTCAGAGAAGTAGATACCAAACAGGAGAGGTCCCAGGACGGAACCCTGTGGTACTCCACTTGTCACTGCTTTGAGGTCAGATTTGGAGTCTGAAACTTTTATGGTGTGGGTTCTGTCAGTGAGCCAGTTGGCAACCCATCTTGTGACGTAGGGATTTATACCTAGTTTAGTGAGTTTAGCTATAATTCCAGAATGGGGGATGGTGTTGAAAGCCTTGGTGAGGTCAAGATAGGCTGTATGAACCACCTTACCCTCATCTACGGCTTTGGTGACTGCCTCAAAGAAGTCAATCAGGTTCAGGAGGCATGATCTGCCTTTCACAAACCCAAACTGGGTGTGATCCAGAGTTTGGAGGCTACCAATGTCTTTGTTTATGAGTTCCATGATGATATGTTCCATGGCCTTGCAGACCAGGCTCATCAGTCTAATAGGTCGATAGTTCCCGGGATCAGTGGTGGCTCCCCCTTTGTAGAGTGGGATAACTGTTGCTGTGCACCATTCAGTGGGCACAAAGCCTGATGCGAGGCTATTATTGAACATGGTGCTTAAGTGGGGAGCCAGTTCATTCTGAAGTTCGTGTAAAACGCAGCCTTGGATGTCGTCCGGTCCCATGGATGCTGTGTTTTTGGCTTTAGAGAGTGCAACTTTTACCTGTGTAGTTGTGATTACAGGGACTCTGCATTCTTCCTGTATAGATATGGGTCCTTTAGGGGATGAGAGGGGGGTAAAGTTAGCACTGAACCTATCTGCCAGGATGTTGACAATATCAGTTGGTGCTGTAATTTTCATGCCTTTGTGCTGTAAGTCAGAGCAGATATGGGTGTTGCCATCGAGATCCTTGACATAGCCATAGAATGCTTTGTGGTTGTCCTTGGAATTAGTGGTGATTTTTGTTTTCGTAGCTAGTTTTGGAGGATCTTATAAGGGATCTCAGATTCTTACTGAGGCTGACCAGGGAGCTCCTCCTCTCATGGGATTTTACTCTCTTTTGCAACAGTTTCTTCCTTCTGTTGTACAGTTAATTTATGGCAGGGTACAACCAGATTGGCTTCCTTTTTTGGAGGATAGTGTCTTGGTTCTGTTTGGGATAGCACGATCCATGCACCCGTGTAAGTGCTTATAGAGTGCATTTGTGTAGGATTCAGCAGTTGTAACTGTATTGTCCATCTGCATGGGTGTCATGAAGTTCACCACTTCTGCCTTAAGAAGCATGAAGTTGGCTTTGGAGACATTTTTTACTGTGGTTTCCTTAATGGGGGGGTGGGGGCGGGATGTGGATAACAAGGGTGATTAGCTTATGGTCGGATCGGACCAACGAGGAGATGACTTCAGGTGTGGAACACCGGTCACTCGTGTTGGTAATGACTGGGTCTAGGATACTGTTGCCCCTGGTGGGGGTGTGGATAAGTTGATCCAGGGCACTGTAGTTTATGAATTCCAGAAAGTGTTGAGCTGAGGAGTTGGTACACTAGTAGTTTTTCCAGTTAATGGTGGGGTAGTTGAAGTCGCCCATTATTAAGGTGTTTGGTTGAACCCTAATATTTTCCAGTACATCAAGAAAAGAGGAGTGGGAGTCCTGGGGCATGGTGGGGGATCTGTAACAAGCTACAGTTTGGATTGCAGTTTTGCCCAGAGTTAGTTGCACTTGGATAACCTCGGATGCATTGTGCTGAGCAACTAGCCTGGAGGTGTGGATATCCTTAATGAATATGGACACACCTCCACCTTTGGTGTTTCGGTCCAGGTTACATGGCCGAAAAGTGTGGTATGAGTTATAGCCTGGTAGTGCAGGGGTGCTCCCTGGAGCCTTGAACCAGGTCTCAGTCACTGCGCAGATATCGATGTTCTCCATTTTAAGGAGTGCCTTGAGTGAGTCCATTTTGAGATTTAGACTTCTAGCATTGAGTAGCATTACCCTCAATTTTTGCTTGCCTGTTCCTGTTATGGTGGTGAATTTGTTATTTGAACCTTGCCTAAAAAAGGCACTATAGGGGCAGCAAGAGCCTTAGTCAGTATCCGGAATCCCAGGGGTGACAGGTGCAGGCCATCTGTGGCAAAGCATCATGGTCTGTCGACCATGTCATCCCAAGCAAACAGATACTGGATCCCCTTAGAATGACACCAGAAGCTTAGCCAATTGTTCAAGTCAATCATTTTGTCCTTGTACTGTGGTATAATTCTGGGTGATGGCAGAATGCTACTCAGGGCTAGGGTCATACCTGCCTGGGCTACAAGATTGGAGAGCTCTTCCATGTCTCTTTTCATGTAGTCCAGGGAAGTACATCTCAGGTCATTCACACCAACATGGACAATGACAGAGTCATATTTGCACTTGTTGTGGAGTGACCTGAGTGCGTGGGTTATGTGGCAGATCCTGGCACCTGACAGGCAGCTGACAGTAACCTTCTCCTTGTTTAGCCTGGTGAGTAAGACATCAGTGTGCCTGACTATAGAGTCACCTATGACTAGTGTGTTGGGTACTTTGTTTTGCCTTATTGGCTGTGGTTGAGTGGCACACTGAGTCTGTGGGCTATGTGTCATTTGGGTTGTGTTGGGGGATGAAGGCTGCTTGCGTTTCTGATTTGGAGGTCTCTGTTGTTTAGACAGATTATTACTGAGAGCCTCCGTGAATGTTTTTGTGCTACTATGTGTGGATTTTGGTGGTGTAGATTTAGTGAGACTATGTGATGAGTGTGGTGTGGTGCAAATGTTTACCTTCTCCTCATGGCTGTCAAGTTCAGTCTTGGTTGGAGAGAGCTTTACCTCCAGTTTGGCTAGATAAGTGCATCTCTCACAGGTTGTAGTGTTGGGTGGTAGGAGGAGAGGGTAGTCTGTGTACATGAGGCAATTTCTACATTGCTTCAAGATGCCCAGATTCATCAGATAGACAGGAGAGAACACTGGGAGCTGACCCTTGGACATGCCTGAATAAAAAATTATTTTCCTCTAGATAAGTGAGGAAAGTGAGTACAAGAGCTGTTTTTCTCTAAGTAAGTGAGAAAAATAAGTACAGAAACTGTTTTCTTCTAGGCAATGAGGAAGATAGAGTGCTATAGTAATGAGTAGCTTATTTAGTGCTTACAAGTTCTGAACAAGTGCTGAACATGAATAAGCAAATTTAAGTGCTATAACTAAGAATCTGTCTCTGCACTAGACGAGTTACAGGACAGAAACAAGTGCAAATGCAGGCTTTCAAATCAGAAAGTTGAGAGAGATGCAAGAGATTGCCCAAACTGCCAATAATACAATTTCTGGGCCAGAACCACTCCTTATGTGGTAGACAAGTTACCTAGTGCTTACCACTCCCACTAATAAGCTAGAAGGCTTCCCTCCAACACAGAAAGGCGTGGGGGGCTCAGAAGCTTACAAATAGTCCTGGATACAGCAAATCTGTATCTGGAACACTAGTTACAGGAAAGGTGGGAAACAGACTTACAGTTTTTTTTTTTACAGAAAAGTAGCAAAAACAGTAGTAAAAACAATTCACATGCAGTGCAAGCTAGTACACTTGAGTATGTAGCAATATTAGGCCAAACGCAATTTAAAAAAATGCAATTAAATTAAAAAGGACTAAAAGTAAGTGCAGAAAGAGTTTATTAGGTAGAATGTGGTAAAGAGATGGGACTGGGGGAGTGTCCCAGACTGCAAAAGCCACCAAATTTAAACTACAAACCAAAAATAGGAGTGGGACAAAACAGTATATATATATATATATATATATATATATATATATATATATATATATATAAAATCTAGTTATACACTGGGATGTTTCTCTCCTTTTGGAAAAGGCATGCTTTTTCTACTTTCTGCTTCATTGTTTTGCTTTGTGGCATATAAATTATGTGGATGGGAAATAATAAGCCAGTAATTTAGGATTTCACCAGTCTGAGTAGGGCTACATGTATGTAAATTTGTATTTTTATTGACTACTGATATCGGTTGCTATGTTACTCATGTTTCATTTTTTTGCATACTTATTGCTGATGCTGTTGCGGCATGTGAACACATCTTCTGTACCATAAGAGGCACAGGTTTACCAGTTGTTTCTTATTGATGGCATGGTAATTTCTGTACTGTAATAAAATAATTGTTTTGGATTAAAATTTAAGGATTTTAATGTTGACTTTTAGTTAATCCCTAATGGAGTGGATTAGAAGCATCCTTTTGTGTAAATTTATAAAATATTGGGTATAGCTATGAAGACAAAGCTAGCAGAAAAGCAAAAAGCTATATTTCAGACTACTAAAAAAGGTTTGTATATAATGCCTGAGTGATACAGAGGACTGACTGTGCAATGAGGTTCTGTACACCTACTTGTGCACTGTGTATGTGTGTATGTTTTCTGGTGGAAGGGGATCCATAATAGTAACACTGACAGTTATTAAAGCATCAGAGTTTGTGTTTAGATGCTATATATACAGTGAACACGGAGGGATGTGCATGTCTGAGTCATTGCCATAGGCATATCATGTCTGGGATAAGTAGCTTCAACCTACACGTTCAGATAGCTGATGCATTCAACAATTGCCCGGGACAGGAAGTCATGGCAAGAGGGTGGGATACAGCAGATGCACATTGGAATGGATCAGATAGTTTCAAGGAGTATGTCAGACTTTTGCACTTTTTATGTAATTTGACTTTTCAGCTGTGTAATATAGTACTTGCGACATATTGATCTTCTGAATTGAAATGTTGCTACCCAGTGGGTATGACACCAATTACAGAGGCAAAACCATTGTTGCTACCCAGTGGGAATGACACCAATTACAGAGGCAAAAGCAAACAGCATTGTTTCAGTGTATGGCAACAGTAGTGTTATGGTCAGAGATCTTATGGTTTGGGGTTTAAAGTTCATGTCCAGCAAGTAACTGAAAAAAATGATGATGTGTGTGTGTGTGTGTGTGTGTGTGTGTGTGTGTGTGTGTGCGCGTGCGTGCGTGCATGCGTGTGTGTGTGTGTGTGTGTGTGTGTGTGTGTGCGCATGCGTGCATGTGTGTGTGTGTGTGCGTGCGTGCGTGCGTGCGTGTGTGTGTGTGTGCGTGAGAGAGACATGAAAAACTGGAATAGGATGCCCTACGTTCACAATGAATTGTTTCTATGGAGTGACAGGAGACATGCACACCTCTGCTGGTTGCTCAGCTGCAGTGGCAGTACCCTCCTTGAGTTGCTGCATTCTTTCTTGTACCTTTTGAGAGTTTCTCAGCATTTATTTTGATAACCATTCCCTAAATACACTATTAAAGCAATTTACATTGTGTTTTCAATTCTCTTGTAAAATAGCTTCTATATTACCTCTTCTTATACAGTTTGTCAGTAATAGTTAATTTCCCCCACTGTTCCAACCCATGTGTATCACCACGTCTCAAAGCATTACAAGCCTTGAACCTTTCAGCCAAGAAAGGGGGTGTATGTCATTATAGTGGCCAAGCATAACACTCATATAAACGAACCTAGAACTGGGAAGGGCTTAACAGTGTATAATTGGGAAGACATGAGGAGTGACACTTCATACATGTGTCACACATTGAATTCAAGGCATCTACTTGAACTTGATCCCCGCAATTGCAATCCCTCTCCTTTGTTTCCTCTCGAAGGTTGCAGGCTACAATAGGTTCATAGGTTGGTTTCATAGGTAAGTACTAGGCTATCTGCATGAGGGCATCTATAAGCCTAGCCAGAATGTGTTGGCTTTCGCTGCCCCCTTAGATTAATTCCCTGTGCCTCTGTCCAGCAGAGCCATTAGTTCCCTGTGCCACTGTCCAGCAGAGCCACTGCAGTGATCCCCAGGGTAAATTTTCTGTTTCCCATCCACTCGTCAAGGTTTCTCTTGAAGAGTGTTAGTGAGGGGGTCTGCTTAATGTAGATTGGAATCCTGTTCCAAAGCATGGGGAGTCTCTGGGACAGGAATCTATCCCTCCAGCACGTCCTATTTATCGCTGTGGTGTGGTTTAGATCCCTAGAGCATGTGGCTCTCAGGGAAATTGTTTTTTTTTTTTAGGTGGAGCATGTCCATCAATTCTGGGTTGGACATGGCCTTGTATGTCAGGACAGAGATCATCTCTGAGTAAGCGGTATGCAACAGAGTACAGCTGGAGTTTCTTCATTCGGGCTGCGTAGGGCATCTGTTTGAGGCCAGTAATCCTCTTGGTGAGGTACTTCTGTGGTCTTTCCAGCTGTTGCAGGTGTCTTGTAAGGTTCATCCCAAATGGGGCATTGTACTCTATGATGGGTCTGATGAGTGATGAGTAGAGGGGCACAATAACCTCTTTTGTTCTAGATGCGAACCCTTTTGTGATTAGGTGGGCCACATAGAAGGATTTTCTAACCACCTTGGCAATATGATTATCAAAGGAGAGATTACTATCTACTTGGGTCCCCAGATCCCTTGTTGCATTTTCTGTATTTAGGAGACTACCACCTATGTGGTAGTTTGCGGGTCCTTTGTTTTTTGCAAATGACATATGTACGTGTGTTTTAGTTTTTGTTTCTGCATGAGTGACTCTAAGCATGTTTGACTGATACCTAAAGTGTGTTTGTCAGTTTATGTATGTATGTGTGCGTGAATGAGATCGTGTTTGTGTATCTCTGCTTGGCAAGAGTGACAGCGATCATTCTGTAGCAGAAGCAGCAGTTTGCATTACTCAGAACCTCTTACTTCAAGATATCTGACAAAGGCTGACATAAATGGGACAATCTATTCTCCAAGTCTTAAATCAAGAAACCTGCACAAAACCTATATGGACAAATGCTACAAATTAGACTCAGAAGCTTGATAGAATAACGGCATTTCAGTTTGTATGCATTTTGAGAAGGATTTCAAACCTGACGCTAAACTTTGTTGCCCGTATTTACTGCCTTCCAGCATAAGTAAAGATGCCGAAATTTACATTTTTTTGTTCATGACTGCATCTTTTTGCTGTTAGCCACTGCTGCCAATGGATTCCATTTGTGCTATCTTGTGCAACTGTTGACTGTACATGCGATGGATGACCTCTTTTACTCTGCCGAATCTCCAGATATTTTTTGCCTCTATTTAATTTTAAGAGGAACAGAGAAAAATTATGACATACAGAAACCGTTTTTTGGCTAGCAATATTTAAAATCTGTTCCTATTTTAAGGTCTTTGACCCCCCAACCCCCATTTGATCTGGCTTTGTTCTGATTTTTTGTACTAAGAGGTTGATAGGTATGAAGTCTGCTTAAACGTAGCAGTCTATGTATGATGCCATTAGCAAGTCTTAGGTTCATAGGCTCATAGGTGGGTATTAGGCTATCTGCCCGAGGGCATTTATAAGCCTAGACAGAGTGTGTCAGCTTTCGCCGCCCCATTGATTAATTAACTGAGCCTCTGTCAAGAAGAGCCAATGAAGTGATCCCAGGGGTGTAGTTTCTGTTACCCATCCACTCATCAAGGTTTCTCTTGAAGAGAGTTAGTGAGGGGCTCTGCCTAATGTAGTTAGGAATTTTGTTCCAAAGCATGGGGAGTCTCTGTGACAGGAATCTATCCTCAAGCATGTTCTATTTATTGTTGTGGCGTGGTTTAGCTCACTAGAATGAGTGGCTAGCAGTGACTTGGATTTCTTTAGGTGGAGCATGTTCATAAATTCTGAGTTGGACATGGCTTTGTAAGTCAGGCAGCGATCACCTCTGTGTAAGCGATATGCCACTGAGTACAGCTGGAGTTTTTCCAGTCGGGCTGCATAGGACATATGTTTGAGACCAGTAATCCTCTTGGTGAGGTACTTTTGTGGTCTTTCCAGCTGTTGGAAGTGTCTTGTGAGGTACATCCCAAACGGGGAATTGTACTCTATGATGGGTCTGATGAGTGACGAGTAGAGGGACACTATAACCTCTTTATTTCTAGATGCGAACCCTTTAGTAATTAGATGGGCTACATAGAAGGATTTCCTAACTACTTATAAAGGAATTCCCAATACGATTCTAGCATGTCCAAAGGTCAGTTGTCAATCTCCTCTCCGGTCCAGCTGGTGAATCTGGGAATCTTGAGGCAATGTTACAACTGCCTCATGTACACAGACAACCCTCTCCTCCTCCCAACAAATTCCAACACATGTGAGAGATGCAACCATATAGCCATACTGGAGGCTAAGCTCTCTCAACTCAGTATTGGCGTAACCAGTCAGGAGGAGAACGAAACCACACTCACTACAATTCCAGTCTCACATAGACCTACCACGACAGCAAACCAAACACATAAACACACAAAAACATACTCGGAGGCTCTAAATAAAAATCTGCCTAAGCAGCAGAGACCTCCAAAGCAGACACCCAAGCAACCGCTACCCCAAAACAAAACACGTGCAACACATAGCTCACAAAGCCAGTGTGCCGAACAGTCACAGCCCTTAAGGCTAAACAACACACCTGATACACTTGTAATAGGTGACTCTATCATCAGGCACACTGACGTCCCGCTCACCAGGCTGAACAAGGAGAAGGTCACGGTGAGCTGCCTGTCGGGCGCTGGGATCTGCCACATAACACAAGCACTCAGGTCACTCCAAGGCAAGTACAAATATGACTCAGTCATTGTCCATGCTGGTGTGAATGACCTGAGACATACCTCCCTGGACTACATGAAAAGAGACATAGAGGAGCTCTCTGAGCATGTAGCCCAGGCCGGTATGACCCTGACCTTGAGTAGCATCTTACCCTCACCAAGAATGATGCCACAATATGAAGACAAGATGATCAATTTCAACAATTGGTTTAAGTATTGCTGTCATTCAAAGGGGATCCAATGCCTGTCAGCCTGGGATGACATGCTCGATAAGCCACGATGCTTCGCTAGGGACGGCTTGCACCTGTCACCCCTGGGCTTTTGGATATTGGCAAAGGCTCTTGCTACCCCCATAGTGCCTTTTTTAGGCAAGGCTCAAAAGACAAACCCACCTCCATAGGTATCACAAGGGATAAGAAACTAAGAGTAATGCTACTCAACGCCAGAAGTCTAAACCTCAAGATGCACACACTCAAAACTCTCCTTAGCATGGAAAACATCGATATCTGTGCAGTAACAGAAACCTGGTTCAAGGCTCCTGAGAGCACCCCAGCACTACCAGGTTATACCTCATACCATGCTTTTTGGCCCCAAAACTTGGACCGAACCACAAAAGGAGCGGGACTATCAATATTCATCAAAGATACCCACACCTCCAGGTTGGTGGCACAGCACGAAGCATCAGCGACTATCCATGTGCAACTAACAGTGGGTAAAACTGCCTTCCAGTTTATAACCTGCTACAGACCACCCTCCCAAACCCAGGAACCCCACTCGGCCTTCCTGAGAACACTGGAAAATATGAAGGTGTCTCCAAACACCATTATATTGGGCGACTTCAACTACCCAAACAAAGACTGGGAGCATTAATCTAGCTCCAACACCCTAGCCCAAAGGTTCCTAGAATTTATAAACTCAAATGCTATGGAACAACTTGTTACCACTCCCACAAGAGGGGAAAACATACTGGACCTGATCATCACCAACATGGGGACTCTATGCTCCAGACCAGAAGTGTATCCCTCATTGGTAAGATCAGACCATAAACTAATCTCACTGGATATTCACATCCCGACTCCACCCCATGCCCTGAAAACCACAGTGAAAAACTTCTCTAATGCAAATTTCACACTCCTCAAAACCAAGGTGGGATCCTTCAAAGCCCCAGGGCCTGTGGAAAATACGGCCCAGACCGCAGAATCCTTTATAAACGCATTCTATGAACACCTTCAGGAATGCATGGGTCATGCAATCCCAAATAAAACCAAGTCCCAATCCTCCAAAGGCAGACGTCCTGTCTGGTGGACCACAGCCATAAACAAACTATACAATAGAATGAGGAAGCTACTACATGATAGAGCAAAATCCCAAAAAGGGAAGGCATCTCTGATCAGTATTAGCAAAAACTACGGGCACTCGTAAAATCATCTAAGGCCAGCTTCGAGAGAAAAATTGCACAGAACACTAAGGATAATCACAAGGCTTTCTTTACTTATATTAGGAACCTGGGTGGGAATTCCCAGATATGCTCAGAATTAGTCCAAAATGACAAAAAATACACCGAAACCACAGACATTGCCAACATCCTAGCTGACAGGTTCAGTGCAAACTTCTTGCCCCCCCTCCCCAACAAAAGGGCAAATATCTATCCCAGCAGAGTGCTACCCCCATGACATCTCAGATGCTCAGGTAAGAGCTGCCCTCTCCAAAGCAAAAAACACAGCATCAATGGGACCAGACAGTGTCCCGGGCTGTGTCCTACATGAACTCCAAGAAGAGCTAAACCCAAACATAAAACTACTGTTCAATCACAGCCTTACTACAGGATATGTACCCAAAGAGTGGCGTACAGCTACAGTGGTCCCTCTCCACAAAGGTGGTGCCTCAACGGATCCTGGAAACTATCACCCCATAAGCCTGACTAGCTTGGTCTGCAAAGCGATGGAAAAGATCATCATGGACCTCATAAATAAAGATATTGATGACCTACAGACACTGGATCCTACCTAGTTTGGCTTTGTTAAGGGCAGATCCTGCCTCTTAAACCTGGTTGATTTCTTTGAAACAGTCACTAAGGCCATTGACGAGGGGAAGGTGGTCCACACAGCCTACCTGGACCTCGCAAAAGCCTTCAATACAATACCCCACTCGGGCATTATAGATAAGCTCACCAGCTTAAATATAAACCCCTATGTCACTAGATGGGTTGCAAACTGGCTCAAGGACAGAACCCACATGATTAGAATTGCTGGAGCCATGTCAGACTCCAAACCAGTTACAAGTGGCATCCCACAAGGCTCAGTCCTGGGACCTCTCTTGTTCGGTATATATTTCTCGGAGGTACAGGCCAACACGGAAGGACTGTGGCTGACCAAGTTTGCAGATGACTGCAAACTGGGCGCCATAATCGACACTCCAGCCGACACAAGCATTCTCCAAAAGGGCCTCATAGAAACAGACAACTGGTATCAGAGCCATGGCCTCAAGCTAAATGCCAAAAAGTGTATAGTCATCCCCTTTGGCAAAAACAAAGTGCCCACAAATTACCACATAGGTGGTAATCCATTAAGTACAGAAGAAGTAATTAGGGACCTGGGGACCCAAGTTGATAGCAATCACTCATTTGACAACCACGTGGCCAAAGTGGTTAGAAAAACATTTTATATAGCCCACCTAATCATGAAGGGATTCACATCTAGATCAGGGGAGGTCATCGTGCCTCTTTACTCATCCCTCATCAAGCTCATAATTGAGTACAATGCCCCTTTTGGGATGTACCTTACCAGACACCTGCAGCAACTGGAAAGACCCCAAAAGTGCCTCACCAAGAGGATCAAAGGGCTCAAACAGATGCCATATGCTGCCCGGTTAAAGAAACTCCAGCTCTACTCAGTGGAATACCGCCTGCTCAGAGGCGATCTGTGTCTGACGTATAAAGCCATGTCCAACCTGGAGTTAATGGACATGCTGCACCTCGGAAAATCCAAATCCCATCGAGCTACGCGCTCAAGAGACTTGAACCTCAGCACTGAAATAAATAGGACATGCTGGAGGGACAGATTCATAACCCAGAGGCTCCCTCCACTCTGGAATAAAATCCCAGTCCAGGTTAGGCAGAGTCCCTCATTGACTCTCTTCAAGAGGAATCTTGATGAGTGGATGGGAGATCGTAGGTTTACCCCGGGTATCACTTCTGTGTCACTGTTAGACAGAGACACAGTATGCTAACCTCGAAAAAGGGCATAGCAAAATTAATTTAAAATGGGTGGTGAAAGCCAAACACACTCTGGCTAGGCTTATAAATGCCCTAGGGCAGATAGCCTAGTATGACCCTATGAACCTATGAACCTATACTTTGGCAATATGATTGTCAAAGGAGAGATTACTATCTACCTGGGTCCCCAGATCTCTTATTACCTCTTCTGTATTAAGGGGGCTACCACCTATGTGGTAATTCATGGGTGTTTTGTTTTTCCCAAATGGGATGACTATGCATTTTTTGGCATTTAGCTTGAGACTATGACTTTGACATCAGGTGTCTGTCTCAGTAAGGCCCTTTTGGAGAATGTTCATGTCAGCCGGAGAGTCAATTATAGCTCCCAGTTTGCAGTCATCAGCGAACTTGGTTAGCCATAGTCCTCCTGTGTTTGCCTGTACTTCTGAGAAGTATATGCCGAAAAGTAGGGGTCCCAGGACCGAGCCTTGTGGGACACCACTTGTGCTTGGTTTAGAGCTGGACCTGTAGCCCGCTGTTCTTACTGTGTGAGTTCTGTCTGTAAGCCATTTGGCAACCCATCTTGTGACATAGGGGTTTATGTTCAGGCTGGTGAGTTTTTCTATAATTCCTGAGTGGTGAATAGTGTCAAAAGCCTTGGCAAGGTCAAGGTAGGCTGTGTGAACTACCTTCCCCTCATCTATGGCCTTGGTGACTTGTCTTGAAGAAGTCAACCAGGGTTAGTAGGCATGATCTGCCCTTAACAAAGCCGAACTGGGTCGAGTCAAGTGTTTGGAGGTTCCCAATGTCTTTGTTAATGGGTTCCATGATGATGCGCTCCATAGTCTTGCAGACCAGGCTAATCAGGCTTATGGGGTGATAGTTACCAGGGTCAGTTGTGGCCCCTCCTTTGTGGAGCAGAATAACCATTGCTGTGCGCCATTCTATGGGCACGTAGCCTGTGGAGAGGCTGAGGTTGAACAGTGTGTTTAGGTGGGGGGTTAGTTCGTTCTGTAGTTCGTGCAAGACACAGCCTGGGGCACCATCTGCCCCCATCGATACTGTGCTTTTGGCCTTTGAAAGGGCTGTTTTCACCTGTGTGTCTGTGATTTCCAGGACACTACACTTTTCCGGTTTTGTTGTGGGCCCTTTTGGGGGTGAGAGGGGGGTGAAGTTTGCACTGAATCTATCTGCCAGGATGTTGGAAATATCAGTGGGTTCAGTATATTTTGTGCTATTTTGCACTAGCTCAGAGCATATCTGTGAGTTGCCACTTAGATTCTTGATGTAGCTAAAGAAGGCTTTGTGGTTATCTTTCAAATCCTTGGCTATTTTTCTTTCGAAGTTAGCCTTGGGGGATTTTATGAGGGACCTTAGTTTCCTTCTCGAGATTTGCTTTTTTCTGAACTAGTTTCATCCTTCTGTTGTATAGCCTGTTTATGGCAGGGGTCCACCAGACTGGTTTCCTTCTCTTAGGGGAGTGAGTCTTGGTTTTGCTAGGGATGACACAATCCATGCATCCTTGTAGGGGCTCATAGAGTGCATTTGTAAAGGTTCCTGCATCTTGGACACTGTTATCCTTTAGCATGGGGGCTGTGAAACTTACCACCTCTGTCTTAAGTAAGGTGAAGTTTGCTATAGAAAAGTTTTTCACTGTGGTTTCCTTGGTTGGAGGTGGTGGTGTGGTGTGGACATCCAGAGTGATTAGTTTATGGTCTGATCTAAACAGTGACGGGTTGACCTCTGGCGTGGAACACCTGTCGCCCATGTTGGTGATGACCAGGTCCAATATGTTTTCACCTCTGGTAGGGGAGTTTACCAGCTGATCCAGGGCATTTGAACTGATAAATTCCAAGAAGTGCTGGACCTGGGAGTTTGTACTAGAGTAGTTTTCCCAGTTAACGGTAGGGTAATTGAAATTGCCCAATGTCAGGGTGTTCGGTAGGACCTTCATGTTTTCCAGTGTCTCCAGAAAGGTGGAGCGGTGGTCCTGGGTCACAGAAGGTGATCTGTAGCAGGCCACAATTTGCATTGCAGATTTAACTGATGTTAGTTGCACATGGATGATCTTGGAGGTATCATGCTGTGCCACTAACCTGGAGGTGTAGGTATCCTTGATGAATATGGATACACCCCCTCCTTTTGTGTTTCGGTCCATGTTTTGTGGCCGAAATGTGTGGTATGAGTTGTAGCCTGGTAGTGCTGGGGTGCTCTGTGGAGCCTTCAACCAGATTTCAGTTACTGCACAGATGTCGACGTTCTTCATACTGAGGAGTGCTTTGAGTGCATGCATTTTGAGATTTAAACTCCTGGCATTGAGTAGCATAACCCTCATTTTTTTATTTGTGCTGTTTTTGGAGGTGGCTTTGACTTTTGGGCCTTGCCTAAAAGAGGCATTATGGGGGCAGCAAGAGCCTTGGCCAGTATTCAAAAGCCTAGGGGTGACAGGTGCAAGCCGTCTCTTGTGAAGCAATGAGGCCTGTCAAGCATGTTGTCACAGGCTGACAGACACTGGATCCCCTTTGAATGACACCAGAAGCTTAGCCAATTGTTGAAATTGATCATTTTTTTCTTTATACTGCAGTATCATTCTTGATGAGGGCAGGATGCTACTCAGGGTCAGGGTCATACCCGCCTGGGCTACATGATCAGAAAGCTCTTCCATGTCTCTTTTCATGTAGTCCAGGGAGGTAAGTCTCAGGTCATTCACACCAACATGAACAATGACAGAGTCATATTTGTACTTGTTCTGGAGTGACCTGAGTACTTGTGTTATGTGGCGGATTCTGGCTCCCGACAGGCAGCTAACAGTAACCTTCTCCTTGTCCAGCCTAGTGAGTGGAACGTCAGTGTGCCTGACTATAGAGTCGCCTATTACTAGTGTGTTAGGTATGTTATTTTACCTTAAGGGCTGTGATTGTGCGGCACACTGATTTTGTGTTTTGTGTGTTGTCTGGTTTGTGACAGGAGGTGCAGGCTGTTTGGGTGTCTGCTTTGGAGGTCTCTGATGCTTTTGCAGGTTTTTATTTAGAGCCTCTGAGTATGATTTTGTGTATTTATGTATATTTTTTGCCAGTGCTGATTTAGTATGTCTATGTGAGGCTGGACATGTGGTGCAAGTGTTAACCTTCTCCTCATGACTGCCTGTTTCAGTCTTGGGTGGAGAGAGCTTATTCTCCAATTTAGCTATATAATGGCATCTTTCGCATATGTTAATGTTTTGTGGTAGGAGGAGAAGGTTGTCTGTGTACATGAAGCAGTTGTAACATTGCCTCAGGATACCCAGGTTCACCACCTGAAATTGCCCTTTGGTCATGCCTGAAAAGTAGGGTGAGCTGCTTAGTCGCTTGGTTGGTGAGGGGTGAATAATGAGCCTTGCCCTGCTGGGCAATCAAGTGTCGGGGTATATTAGTGCTTGCTATTAGGTCTGAGCAAGTGCTGGACTGT